>NC_045452.1:62260923-62351161 GCF_002776525.5 Piliocolobus tephrosceles
AGCCCTTTGTCAGATGAGTAGATTGCAAAAATTTTCTCCCATTCTGTAGGTTGCCTGTTCACTCTGATGGTAGTTTCTTTTGCTGTGCAGAAGCTCTTTAGTTTAATTAGATCCCATTTGTCAATTTTGGCTTTTGCTGCCGCTGCTTTTGGTGTTTTAGACATGAAGTCCTTGCCCATGCCTATGTCCTGAATGAGAACCTGGACTCGTAAACATTGCATTTTACCTCCTCTAATAATAGATATGGATGTATTCTGTTCTCACGGTAAGAACTTCTTATGTTTTTGGTGGTCATAACTAACTTTATGCAAATCTGTGGAATTAAAGTTATACAATTTTCAAAGTTGATAAATCAGTCATGTAGATACTTTAAACAGGACAAATTATAATCGATAATGCAAGTATCAATGAATGGGGTAGTATTAAAGAAAAGAATTTGAGGCCTCTGACACATTACACAGGCAAAGAACAAGAAAGAGGAGGATATTGTATGTTGATAACACATTGTATGTTGATAATATATAAGTATATATCTAAATATTTATATATTATATAATGTATATACATTATATACATTACATACATAAATATATCTAAATATTTGTATATTATGTATACTTATATGAAATATATAAATATAAATACAAAATCATATTTTCTGTATTAGAGATCTATCTTTCCCTTTTTTCTTGTAATGTGCTGTTGGCTGAGCAGAGTTTTTGATTCATCAGTCTGCTCAATACAAAGTATTTTCAGTTTGAGTCTTGTCTTTGTTACTTGTCTAGGAGTCTGGTCCCACTCTAGAGAAGTAGAATTTACTCTCCAGCACAGGTCTAATGGCTTACATGACAAGTTCAGAGTGGACTGCCAGCTATAACTTTAAGCCCTGTGGGTTCTCTTGAATTCACTGTGTTTAGTGCAAGAAAGAAAAAGGAGACTAGAAGGATTCCTATGACTCCATGTTTCCATTTTGTCACCAGACGCATTTTTACCAAAAGGACGAGGCATAATGGAGACAAAAGACAAATGGTACAGATGAACTCAGAATGTGATGTCTATGTCCACTGTGCTCTAACTCCTCCTCCCAAGACATGGCTTTGCCATATTTTCTCACCAAGGTATTTGTTTTTTCAAAAGCAAGTGTTTACCTTCTTAAATGTCACATACAGGTCACTAGAAAATAGGAAAGGCAAGGGGAAAAACAGAAAAAGGTAGGAGACCAATTATCTACATTGAAATTTTCCTCTGGACACCTACTCTCCAGAGACTAGAACTTTTATGGTTCTATTGCAATGCTGGCCTGTTCATTTTGGCAGCTGTTAGATATTTTTTTGGCTATATAAAAGTCACTCATCCTTTCGAATCCTTAACCACAGCAGTGAATCAAGGGAATAAGAGCTAGGGAACCTGATGGGCAAATGAATAGGTGATACCACACAGGGAAAATCTTAGAACTCTAGGAGATCCAATTTGGTAAACAATGATCACTTTCTTACTTCTACTAGAATAGTTGAGCACCCACCGTATACACATCTTTATCTGAAAATACATCTATGCAGGAGAAACACATTAAGTCCATCATTACAGCATCCTGTGGATAGTAGTCATGGACTATGAACATATTAGTACGTGGAAGGAGTCAGGAGAAGGGATAAAAGGGGATGTATAAGTCAGAATTCTAAATTGAAATAGGGCTTACTCAAATCAAACTCTGGAGGCCTTGAACAGAGCACCGTTAAGGGAACCAAGAGATGCTGAGGTACTCAGGGACTAGCAACAGTGGGAGGCCATCACTGCCTTTAGTCCTAAACAGGCAAGCAAGGGGAACTTATTGAAGGGCAGTCAGAGCCAAAGACCTGGAGAAAGGCTGCCTGGCAAGGTTACAGATATAGAGGGACAGCAGCAAATCCCCAGAACGTAGAACTGAACCACAGAGGGAGTGGGGGCAGAAATACCTTTGGTACTCTCTGCTTGTACCCACACCCACCTTATGGCCTATCCTGGAATCAGAGGGCAACGATGCCGAGGTTTTGTAATTTGTGCTGTTAGCCTCTAGAGCAAAGCATAGGGCAGTGCAGGGCAAATGATGAATCTGGAAGGGACAGGTGGAGAAAAGTCAGTACAGGGTAGAGACTGAGAAAAGAATGAGAAGTGGTTGTATCAAAGAACATTTCTTACATTGTTATGATCCAGTGGAGAGAAAGAAGTGCAAACCTCATAAGGAGCCTATGCCTAAAAGAGTTTTCTTCATTGTCTTTTCCTATTCTATCCTTGTCTTTGTGTGGTCACTACATTTCAGTTTTAGTTAAGGTAACTCTTTCAAAGAAGCCCACATAGTCATGAAACATTTTCAAGGTTCTTCATTATTCTCAAATGAAAAGAAAAAAAAAAAAAGTAGATGAATCCCTTAAAAAACATTAAATCAGTGATGCTATCAGTATTCAATCTCTAAGAAAGTTTTCAAGGACTGAAAGTTTTTAAGACTACTTTCATCAAGGTATGTCCTCAACGAAATAGCCATGCAAAATATTTAAAGATTCTACCTGTTTTACGACTGAAGCATGCAGAGATTTGCTTGGAAACTTGACTCTTTTTAGATAATCTGCCTTTAAAGTTCAAAAGCAATGATATAATCACTAATATAGATCACTAATATATAATCACTAATATATAATAAATATATAATCACTAATAATGATAAAGGGAGTGAGTCACTCATCTCTCTTGAGGATGAATGTTTTGAGTTTTAGTTTTCCAAATAAGCAGGTGGGAATACAGATGAGCTATTTTTGAAAAAGCTAAATTTTAGATATCAAATGTTATGTCATTCTTAGTTTTAAAGCCATTAATTTAAAAAGTACTTTGGCAACTTTATAGCAATTATGAAATATTATTTTGCTTTCACATTCTTTTAGCTATGTTGAGGGGGCATTCTTAATACAAGTTATAGTGGGAAAAAGTGTAACAATTATTTAAATAAATATAGAACTATAGCATTTAAAATTTCAACTTACATTTTCAAGCATTCAAGACTATCCTCACTTTTTTTTAGTAAAGCAAAGCTAAGTTTATTAGACTAACTAAAATAAGAACACAACATAGAAAGATGCCTATTAGAGTTTCAAGAGGAGGAAGTGAGGAAATGATAGTTGTAGGTTTTGTGGCTTAAACAGAATGATTTTTTAAAATTGTGATTATTTTATTTTTATATTTTTTAAATTGTGATTACTAGTTAGTTTCATAAATGTTTAATACTGAATTAGGTCTGTGAGACAAGTAATTGAGCAGGTTAAGAAAAAGACACAAGTATCAGCTAGTGCTCCAGAAAGAAGGAGGTAGCACACTCAAATTAGGGTAGTAGAAATGAGTTTAATAAAGAGACTATTTACAATTATTAGGAAAGAATAATGGGTAAGTGACGACTTATGGTGTAAATCTTAATGGCTAGCAATATTTTAGGAAGCCTTTATCACTCCTGAGACCAAAGTGATGAGGAGAGGGAGCAGTTATTGAATGTCAATGAGACCTGTAACTGTAAGACAGGGACATCTGCTGGGAAGTGTCTTTTGGTGGGTGCAACACAGCCTCAGCTAACCCTGAGTCAAACAAGGGGGGAGCTGAGGGAGTAAATACTCCTGTTTCTCTTTCCTTTAACCTCTCTTTTCTCCCATAGTTGAACCAACAAGAAATGCGGAGTAAGAGAGTCGGCATGGTGTGATGGATAGAGGCCAGTCTCTTAGCCACAGAAAAGGGTAGGAAAAACTGGAAAAGTGTAGGGAAATGATCTCTAGGGACAAATATAAAATGTAAAGCATAAGATGGAAGCTTGGAAGCAAAAGAACTTATAGTATTTCCTAATAATATCTCTAGAGTTAAAGTTTCTGCCTGAGAATCTCTCTTAAAGTGGAGGTCACTATCAATATTTATTGCAAGGCAAAGAAGTAAGTGCTAAATTAATTTTTGAATTCAGTTCAGCTTGAGTTGCAGAGTTTTGACTTGAGCCCAACATTGAAGATAGCTATAGTTTTCCTTACCTAGTTGTTATTTTATTTTATTTTTTAAAAAAAGCATAAAAAGAAATAAAATGTAGCAGTCAATATAGCTTGATGCTATGTTCAGTTCCAACTGGGCAACAGAGCTACACACTAATCCCAAACATTACTTTTGCAAAGAAATTGCCAGAAGGATTCCAGAAACTCAGACCAAGTAGTATTTGGAGGAGCCTTCATTAGAAATAAATGATGGAAAAAAAGAAATACCAGCAGGAAAAAATGTTGGGAAATAAATTAGGAAAATATTTTTAAGTAAAAACTAAGCAGAGACTGAAAACAAAGAAAGGGTAATCCTTAATGAAAATCAAGTACAAATAAAGTGTCAGTATAAAGCATCAACTCATTTCTGATTTTCATTAGTTGTATATCTGTTCAAGAAATCCTTGATTTGTCAAGCTGTATGTCTGTGTGTGTGTGTGTGTATGTGTGGTTGTCTGCACACATACATGTGTGTAACTATTATCTAGAACATAGGATAGCACCTGTCTGCTATGGTTTGAATATCTCCTGCAAAACTCAGGTTAAAATTTAATTATCATTGTTGATACTATTAAGAGGTGAGGCCTTTAAGAGGTGATTAGGTCATGAGAGTATAGCCCTCATGAATAGATTGATGCTGTTATCGCAGGAGTGGTTTAGTTATTGTGCTAATGAGTTTCTATAAAGGATGAATTTGGTTTCTTGTTTCCTGTCTTACATGGTTAGCATGTGATGCCTTCTGCCATGTTATGACACAGTAAGATGACCCTGACTAGATTCGGTCCCTCAAGCTTGGACTTCTCAGCCTTCAGAACCATATGCCAAATAAGCTTCTATTATTTATAAATTACCTAGTCTGTAACATTCTACTATAGCAGCAACAAATAGACTAAGACACTGTAATCTGACAATAACTAGTCATTAGTTTATGTTTTTTGTTAAGTAAAACTTTTCTTTTTCATACAAACAAATGCAACATGAAACTATTTAATACAATTCAACAATGATAAATATTCTACATCCTCAATTTGTCATTCAGATATTATATATCTTATTGATGAGAAATAAAACTGTTACTCAGGAGGCTGAAGCAGGAGGATCACTTGAGGCCAGGAATTTGAGACTAGCCTGGGCAACATAGCAAGACCCCATGTCTTAAAAAAAGGAAAAAGAAAAATAACAGCTGTAATAAACCAATGATTTTTTTCAGTTTTAAGTGCTGGGAAAGCTTTTTGTTTGGCTTTTTTTTTTTTTTTTGAGATGGAGTCTCACTGTGTCACCCAGGCTGGAGTGCAGTGGCTGGATCTCAGCTCACTGCAAGCTCCGCCTCCCAGGTTCATGCCATTCTCCTGCCTCAGCCTCCCCAGTGGCTGGGACTACAGGCGTCCGCCACCTCGCCTGGCTAGTTTTTTTGTATTTTTTAATAGATATGGGGTTTCACCATGTTAGCCAGGATGGTCTCGATCTCCTGACCTTGTGATCCGCCCGTCTCGGCCTCCCAAAGTTTTTTTTTTTTTTTAAGGCCCATCTCTATCTTGAAGCTGTGGAGGCAATTATGAAAAGAAGAATTAAAATGGATGGTTCAGAAAATATAAGAAATACTTTTGGAATTCAGAGCAGCAGGAAGGGTAAGGGGAAGAAGAGAGCCTAAGGAAGGAGCTTTGGGAGACAGCAGATTATGACCTACATGTTAAGTTGTGTGAGAGTTTGGAGTGTGCTGGGGATGGGTGTCTGGGAGTTCAATGCATTCCAAAGTGATGCTCCAAATATATCAATCTTAAGTAAACTAAAGAGTGATTGAGGATTTTCAAACAGAATAAGACTGTTAACACTTTAGTAAGGGTAGCTACATGAGGAAGAGAGTTACAGATTTGATCCTAGGCCCTGCTTTGAACTCAGGTTTTTGCAGATTAGTACACTTCCTTCATTATTGACTATAAGGAAGCCTCTTCTAGGACATTGTTGAGAGGAGTGAATAAATTAACACACATGTAAACAATTAGCCTAGCATTTAGCATCTAGGTAGATATTCAACCCACAAATATTTTGTTATGGAACTTTCTTTCTTTGAGACTGAGATCAGGAGGGGGAAAAAAGGGTTTAGAGTGATAAAACAGATGTTCCAGGCTAGGGAAAAGTATACTGGCAGTAAAATTTTTGTGAAGACACCAATGGGCAATTTTTTTTTTTTTTTTTTTTTTTTTTTTCCCTGCTAGGATTCCCTGTAAACTCCGTAGAGAGAAAAATTGTTACTTGCTTTATTTTCAACTTTTTAAGGCCCCAAGTCCCTGGAGGACCAGCCTATGGTTGGGAATTTACCTAGCTCCTGCTAAGCTCCTTCCCTAGGCTGCCCTTCCCAGTCCAGCTTTCCTTGCTTATTTCCTGGAAAGGTGCCATAAATGAATCCAGAGGCTGAGAACTGCAATTTTATCTAATATTTGGTATATCAGTATCACAGCTCAGGGTTTCTGTCATCTAGTATGTCAGTGGCTGGTGGTGGTTTGACTTAGGTGTTTAACAAATGGAACCGTTTACCGTGACTGTTTTATCCCAATAGTTGGCTGCACCAGTGAAGAGCAAGAACGACAAGAACATAGAGGCCTGGGTGATCTATACGTGTGGAACCTGAGAGAGCAAGGAGAGTCTGGAGGATAGGAAAAGCCTTAGTCAGGGCAAGGGTCTTCTGCTACTCACCAACTGGAAAAACCACCGTGATGTGACTAAAATAAGCAAGTGAGGTCATTTGAATAAGGACCTGTCCTCAGAAATATATTGTTTTGTTTTTATTATTTTTTTCCATAAGGTCATAATTTTATAAGTGCACATCATAGTCTTGGAAATTGTAATGCTCTCAAATTTGTTACTTGCTGGTAAATTTTGTCAGATTATTAACATTTTTTTCCTCTTCTGTTTTTACAAGCATTTAATTGACCTCTCTTACATTTCTCTTCCTTTGTCCTAAAGTTTTTTGTGCCAAAGGCTCTTTTGCCACCTAGTCCAACCACCTTACTATCTGTTCTTTCCTGTCCGTCTTTACTCTAGCCCTTTCTTCCTTATGGTGGCCACTATTTCTTCTTCTGCTTGTGGATGAATAATCTGATAATTCTGGAATATGTTTATGTTCAGTTGATCACTAAATATGCCTTAATTAGCCTTCAGGTATACAGCTAAATGAACTCTCTTTTTTGTTTATTTATTTTCCTTTTCCAAAAATCATTCTGATCTCTTAAAATCTTTTCATTTACATTCCAGTCAGTCACCAAACCTATTTCTGAATATTATTGTCTAGATATTGTCTGAAAGATAAGATTATTTGCTTGTTTTCAGCCATTTTGAGTGAAGTTCATTGTTCTTTTCTTGAGATAGTTCTTATTTGGCAGATTATTTTTAATAGCCACATTTATTGCCTTTTTCTAGTGTTGATATTTAGTCTCTCTTACACACTCTCCTACATAAAATGTAAGATACATGTACTTGTTAAGACATGAGATTTCCCTAAAGTGCTAACTGATTTAAATTCATCACTTTTTTTAAAACGATTTTTGCTTAAAAATTATGATTCGTTTTATATAAGAAGAAATAGAATTGAGTCAAAGATATGTCCTCTTGGACAAAATGATGAATCCTAGACAGATCAACACAGATTCTTATTCTGGATCGGTCATAGTCCAAATAATTTAACAGGCATTCATTTCTGTAAAATGGGTATGATAATTCTGCCTCCTTATGTGTTGTGATATTTAATTAATGATTATGTGCTTTTGAATAATGTATGCTTATAAATTAATAGGTTAGTAACTCGCATTCTCAGTGTACTTTAACAAAGTACATTGGGAGCTAATTAAAAGGAATGTAATTTGTGCTTTTGGGAGGAGAAGTGTTATCTAAGTGTAAATTAGGGAGGGAAGTGGCAGTTAAATCTATACAACGTATCCATTACCACACATTTGAGGCTTAACTCTAATTACAGATTGGACATGTGAGCAAACAGCATCTGGGAGACTTCCACTCATTTCCGAAGGCCCTTCCTCACATCTATAAAAGAAGGCTATTCACTTAATAACCAAAATTATTAATACACTTTCTGTTCAGAACAAAAGGTTAAAGGGAAAAGACCTCTTTCAAAGTCAGCATATTGGCAGTATTTATTGTGCTCTTTCGTAGACATTGTCTGCCCAACAAGTGTCATGAGAAATGAAGTTTATTATTTAGTGTTTTAGACGGAAGACAGCATTTTTGTGGATTGATAACTCCACCCAGAAAGGGCATTTACACCTGATGGAAGAGGAAAATTCTGTAGGCAGATTTGTGCCTGTCTTCAAACCTTTCACCATTTGAATAACCCCTGAGGTTTAAATAGCTGGTAGACATCTGTAGGCAGAAGTAAGAGAAATGAGATCATCAAGGAACGATATCGTGCTTACAACATGTGGCGAAATGAGTGGCTCTTCACCATCTGTTATTTGTGTGTGTATTTTATTATGTAAATGTTCGTACACACTGCATTCTAAACAAAGGAACATTACTTCCACTTTGTTGGTGCTGCCAAGCTTGCGTATGTGTCCTGGAAAAAGAAAGTGGCAGACAGAAAATTCAGGGTTCATCTGGCCACTTGTGTCCCTAGTTCTTTCACCAAGAGGGTGAGAGACTCTCAGTAGGTTTGATTCCTTTTCTACATCCTGTTAACAAATACAAAGCTTCACTGTGAATGGAAAACAATGTCTCAAATACTACAGTTATGGTCCAAAGCTTCTTTTGCTGGAGTCCACGGGAAAAAGATACTAGAAGCTAGGATGCCCTGGGATGGTTCCAATGTACACTAGTGTTAAATCCAGGCTAGAAAATACATTTGGATGGAGAAAACAGGCTCTGTTCAATTTTCTCTCATCTGTTTAATTCCTGGCACATATCTCTGGGTCATGGGAAGGTTCTGGTGGGCTGCTGTCATTGTCTCCCCCAAAACAAGAGGGGTGTGTGTGTGCATGTTTGGGAGGAATGAAAGTAAGGAGATTTGGGTGACACATATTCTGGTTTAAATTTTCATAAAATTACCAATTTAAATTGAAATGTAATTATCCTAACTGGCATCTTTTTGGCAGCAGCTTAAAAAAAAAAAAAATCCCTCGGCTTTACTGTACCAAGCGAAAGCCCAGAGGAGTCCTGACACTGGCCTTTAATCAAAAGCTGAAAAGACACAAAAGCTTTCAGATAATCTATGCCAAGCTATCTTGGACAGCACGGAATCGCCTGGAGCACCCTTCTGGTGGCATTTAAAACACCTGGTGCCCTTAGAAAAAAAAATACATCTGTGTCTGCAATTTCTCCTTCTGTAATTCCCTTAAATCTTTCTATCTCAACCCATTCTCCTCTCTTTTAAAAGTAAAGATGCTGCAGTGACAGTAAAATAAAGCAATTTTATTTACCAAGGAAATGATACTTGTCATTGGCTATGCCTGGAGGTGACAGACTCAGGTGGCCATCTGCACAAACACTTCCTCACTGTTTATTTCATGTGGTTTAATATAATTAAACTATCATTGTGCTCATTGATTCAGCTCAAATTTTAATTTGATAATTGGGGAAAAGGTGTGCATTTGAAATGGAGGCAATTAATTGACACTTTAAATGCACTTGAACAGAAATAATTTAAGTTACACCATACTTAGTGGTGACTTATACTGTTGTGTTTATGCAAATTCTTTCATTTAGCTTCTATCATTAATGAATAGAGGTAAATAATGTTACTCAGTCTAAGTCCTTTTCATACTGGCAGTCTAATTCTGAAATTTGGAAATATTTTTGCTGCCATGAAAAAATCCCATTCATTTCACAGTCACTGGCTTTTATAAAATGAAGACATTCTAACTTTGAACAAAAATCTAATCATTCATAACTAGCTTCACACATATGCAACACAATTATGCAGATTGTCACATAATTTTGTCAATAGACAGCCTGATTCTCATTCTAACAAACACCTTGAACAAAGAAATAATGAGACTAGCAAAGACATGATTTCTCAACTTGTAATACACATCTTTCCCATGATTTGAATAAAATGAAAAAAAAAAAAACTAGTTCTAACTTATTTAATTTTTCTCCAATACCAGCTTTACTTTAATTTGTTCCAAGGGAATTTATATATTTTGGTGAACTTACTGAAATTTAAAAAGGAACCATATTTATGGATAAAGCAGATTTTTTTGTGTTAATTATCTTCCATCTGGAAACAAATATGCTTTCGTATTTTTTCAGACTTCAAGAACAAAAGCTAGTTTGTTTTAACAACTTGCGAAATCTTCATTTTTACTAGCATTCTTTTATTCACAGAGCCTGAAGTGAATAATTTTAATCAAAACTCTGAAGCAAATTCAATTTTACAGAATATTAACTACCACAAATTATACCTGTGGTAAATGTTGCTTAATAAGAATTATTAGTTGTTGCTACCTATGCTCTGAGAAGACTTGTTCTTAATGTAAAAGGTTGACGAAAATGCTCTGTTTTCTAGATGAATGTTGATGCTCTTGTTTCAATCTATTATTCAGTAGTTTTAATATTCAGTGTAACCATGGATGAACCTAAGAAAGTTTTGGCAGGTCATTTCAGTTAAGCAACCACACTTTTCTTATTAAAGCTGGAAACCTCATTAAAATAGGCTCTGTGAAGATTTTGTAAACTCCAGCTTCAAATGAAGGTTGGCAATAATGCTCCAAAAAATCTTTTCACATAAATGTGGTTCTTTTGGCACTTGACAGACTCTGAATGTAAGAAATGCTAAAGAACATAAAAAAGGCAAAAAAAAATAAACAAACAGAAGAACATACAAAATGCACACGTGTAACACACACACTCATATACATAAACAGGTAACCCCAAACCAAATGGATTTCTCATAACCTTTTTTCCACTGTCACTTTCAGACATAATTTTCCAAAACCACCTTTGATAAATCATCTAATATAATAGTAATGACAGAAGAAAACTCTAATGCTAAACACAACATTTTACCATACTTAATCAGTTCTTCATTACCAAGTAGAATTGTGGTCTTCTAAAAGATTGGAAAATTTTAAGGCTAGAAAGGAACTGATAGATCATTTGATTGGATAACTCAATCGCATCAAAAGAAGCTAAGAGCCAGTGATTAAGACTATGCAAACTCAACAACTAGTGAGTGACAGGAGCTAGATTATAAAACAGATCTTTGAACTTCAAGATGGATGCTTATTCTTGATGGCATCGTTTCTAATTTCAATATCCGTGGTTGAAATGTTATCAGTCTGACACAGTCTGATATCTAGATGAGCAAATCTATTTATAATTAGGACATTTCTATTGTTTTGTTTTTGTTTTTTGCCAAGAGGTCAAAATTCACAAATCTAAGTTCTTACTTCCTAAAATATCCTCATTTTATTCTTAAACATAAAGAAATCTAACACATTGCTGATAACATTCTTTTAATTTTGAATTCACCAAAATTCCTTTTTAAAATTTGTATTATGTGTAATTAATTTGCAGAGAGCTTTTTATCTTTTTCTGTTGTATTTTTTCCTCAATACTGAGGACATTTTAAAAAAGCGTATTAATTGCACGTAAGTACTACTTAGGTAGATAAAGATACAAAATTCTTAACTCACAAATAGTTGCTATGAATAGGTAATTTTAAAAAACGGATTATCAAGTCAAGTGATCAGCATATTCTGTTAATGCTTATTTAAATGGCAAAGACTGTCTTTCATGAAGAAAACTCTAAATTCCTTAATTTGATTTCAGCTTAATTCAACAGGATTACTATCTAGCCATGGTCTGGGTTTTTAAGGGGAAAAACACATATGATAGAGTTACTCATTTCAAATAGTTGGGCAAATCATATATACACACTAAATCTGCCACAACACATTTAAGAAGAGTACAAGATAGAAGTCAAAGTGGTTTAAACATGTTCTACTAGTAAAAACAGTTGTTAAACTCATCATATTTTATTTGTGGAATAATTGAACATGTTTTACACTTTGTGTTTTTCAGACTAATATAAAAATAAATCACACGAGAAATGTAATTTCTAGTTCTGTTATATATTTTTTCTGTGACCACTATTTGCCAAGAACAGTATTAGACACAGGGAATGTGGAGGTGAATAAACCAGTGGGTTTATGCGAGAAACCTACAATCTAGCAGTTATAACCATGCTGGGGAAGAGCTGGGTCACTCATTTCATACAGGGATAAATGAGTGAAGTCTTTTTGAGCTATGAAGATATTTGAAGGATGAGTAAATAGTAGATAGAAATGATTTACTATAAATTCAGTGCCTAGAAAAAGAACAGTATTGAACAATTCACAAGTTACTTGTTGATATCAATAATAGTGAGTTTCATGGGATTGCTGCACATGTACCTACAGTATTTCTCAGCTTGGGACAATATTTGGAATGGATCTTTTTCTACAATTGGAGCACATGATGGTTTCTCAGAAATCTAAATCTTATTTACAAAATTACTTCTTTAGAAAAAAAAATAAAATGGAAATATTCAGCAAATTGCAACTCAAATTTTCATGTTAAAAATAACCTGAAGGTAAGCTGAAACAACTCATGTGGCCACTAAAAGATAGCTGGCACTCATGTAAACATTCCTCTAATTTTCAAAGCCTTGACATTTAAACAGCAGCTTCTACTTAGTTACACTATCGTCTTTCTGTGTGTTAATGTTGGCCTGCTGTTTTACAGACTCTCCAAGTGTGTAGGAAATTTGGCTGAGTTAGCAGTTTTGTTTTAATATATTCTTGGAAATTTTATCTTCAGCAATTCTGTATGCTTTCAGTAAGTGGCTAAAATAGATGCAGGTTTTCTAAGTCTGACGAGGTCATGCCTAATAGCACCATCAGTTTCAGGAAAACGTATGTAGCAGCAGGTTCTGATGACATAGGAGAAATGGCATGTGGGTCAATTTGCCACCTTTGCCTCACTTTTTTAATACACTAGTTTGTTGTGACAAAACCAGGGAGAAGATCTCTGGGCACCGAAGCTACTCATGGCACTTTTTAAAGCCTTAATAATTTCAATGGCAGCTTAGACACCTTATTAAATCAAGAGATGCAATGTGCGGGAGTCCTTTTCTGAAAGGATTGCCAGTGGCAAGGACAGATGCTCTGAAAGCATCACACAGGGAGCTGTGAAACTCTTCTAATCAACTGTTTGTCCATTTACCAGCATTTCTGTTGTTACCAGAATATGTTTATATGCAGTCTCAAGGATAGCTTTCAGAATGAATACAAGGGTAGCAATCACTCTGCAGGTTGCAGACTACATTTATATATTCTGCGTACTTCACTCTAATTTCTGTGTTCAGTATCCAAGTCAGGATTGATGTGCCTTTCTACAACACTGCATGTAATGAGAGTTATCTATGCCTCATAATACTCGCAAGGAACTGTCAGGACAGTTTGCACCCTGGTGAGGTCAGCTTGTCTCCAACCTACTTTCCTAACCCAGATCCACCTAAAGAATGGACCTGGCTGCTTAGACTATTGGCTTTTGTTTTCTAGGGAGTGAACACTAATCCCTTGACCATCTCATTAGAAAAGAGGCACCCAAAGTTTCCACTTGAATTAAAAGTATAAAAAACTGAAACCAACCTGTAATTTAAATGTTATTCCCAAAGAGCTAGATTTAGTATGTTTGAGACTGAGAGGCAGCATAGTCTGAGATAAAAGCTATTGTTTTATGTGTTAATAAGGATAAGAATGGGTTTTCTGTAGCTAATGGCACTACTCTGAATCACTGCCTTATTTACAGTAGAGGAATGTCGTAGATATTATATTTCACCAGCAATGATGGCTTGAATATGTTCCATGAATAATTACAGTATCTTTTCATCTCCCTTTTGTTATAGGAAACCTTTATAGTAAAGGCTTTTAAATATGCAGTGGGAGTATGTAATCCAAGTTATCAAGTCTTACAAGAAATTGTTTTGGCAAGTTCAGAACCCTCTCAAAATTCATGGGTTTGGAGTTTCATTTCTAATTGGAACCTTTTAATGTTGGAATACGTTTGCTCTTAGGAAAACAGCATAAAGCTTTTAACCAAAAAGGAAAAGAAAACTTTAAGAAATACACAGCAGGGTTCTGTGACATCTAAGTTGTGTTTATTTAAAAATAGAAGTTCCTGTGTTCTGGTGTCTTAACATAAAGAGAATCAAAAATGAGAATTACATCCACATCCACAAGAACTTCAAAGCTTTGAAAAATTGCTTGTGCAAAAGCTTTATGAGTTGCTGTTGAGCCAAATAATTGACAAACGCTGTGAGAGTATCAGAGACGTAATGGGGGATTTTTTGTTCAACACGTTACCATTTGCTAGAAATGTTTTCTCAGGAGCAAAAGTCAGCTGTAGAAAGGCCTAATTTAGGTTTTCATGCTACTAATGTTAGCTTAGACCATCCTGAGATTATTAGCTACCACATTTCCAGGTTTTCCAGTTCAGAGTGCAACCTCTCCCATTTTTTGAAAAAGTTTTCCACATTTCACTTTTGAGCCTTTATCTCACCACAAAACAGGTGCCTTGGTCATGCTAAGCCCTCAAATGAAAGAAAATAGGAAATTTATTGCTTTTTGTCTCCTTCCAGTCTCTATATGTTCAGTGGAAATGTCTCCCATATGGTTTAACTTGAGTGAGAATGTTATGTGTATTGGGTAGAAAGTATCCTTCCTAAACATTCAGCTTAGACAGAAGTGAATTTAAAGCAACCAAATACATAGGTAAACGTAGCTCATGAAACATTACTTCTTGTCAGTTACAAGCAAAAATTGCTTTGGCAGTACCTATCAAATTGGATTTTTGTAAAATTAGGCCTCAGAGATAGAAAACATTATGAAGAAAGTTGGGGTGGGGAATGAGGACTCCCTGGTTATATAAATATATTCTTGATCCCCATTTTGAAGCTTCATGTCTTAATTTTGATGAGGTCTAATTTATCCTTTCTGAAAAAAATTATTCAAGCATTTTGTATTCCTTGAAAGACATACTGGCTCATCTCAAGAATACAAATAACTTCTTCCCTTATTTCTTTTAGGAGTTTTCTAGTTTTGATACTAAGTATGAAATTCTTTTAGCTAAATGTTGTATACAGTGTTAGGTAAAAGTCAATGTCCATTTCTTTCTGTATAAATAGCAAGGTGTTGCAACATCATTTTGGAAATGGCATTTCTTTTTTTTTTTTCCCCTTTATTTATTTATTTATTTTTTTATTATACTTTAAGTTCTAGGGTACATGTGCATAATGTGCAAGTTTGTTACATATGTATACATGTGCCATGTTGGTGTGCTGCACCCATCAACTCATCAGCACCCATCAATTCATCATTTATATCAGGTATAACTCCCCAATGCAATCCCTCCTCCCTCCCCCCTCCCCATGATAGGCCCCATTGTGTGATGTTCCCCTTCCCGAGTCCAAGTGAGCTCATTGTTCAGTTCTACCCCATTGAAATTCTGTAATTTTTTTTCCAAAAATCAATCAGCCAGTTATATTTGGGACTATTTCTGGGCTATCTATTGTCTTTCATTTATCTATCTGTCTATTTTTTCTGCAATACCACACTCTTTTATTACTATTTATTGGTAGTAAGTCATGAAATGAGATCGTTTAAGTTCTGCCATTTTTTTCTCTTTTTTAAAAAGAGTCTATTCTTGTTCATTTGGTGTTTATATAAATTTTAGAATCAACTTGTCAATTTCTGCAAAGAAAAAAATCATGCTGGGGTTTTGAGTTAGATTGCATTAGAATTACAAATTTATTTAAAGAAAATGAATTTCTTGACAATACAGACATAAGCACATACAATTAGCAAAATCTCACTGTTAACACTGATAACATGCTAACAACTAATGTATAGGCTTTATTCAAGCTTCATCTTTTGCCCTATAATGTTCTCTTTCTGACTCACCATTCATTACAGGGTCATACATTGCAGTTAGTTGTCATGTCTCCTTAACCTGTCATTCTGGAAGAGGTCTTCAGTCTTTATTATCCATGCCCTTGACACGTTTGAAAAGTACTGGTTATTATGTAGAATACTTCTCAATTTTGGTTTGTCTGAAATTTCCCCATGTTAAATTCAGTTATTCTTTTTTATAAAGGAAACCATAGAAGTGATGCTGTACCCTTTCCAGGGCATCATATTAGAAGGCAGACAGTATCACTATGTGTCATTACTGGTGATATCACCTCTATCACTTTGTAAAGGTGTGGCTTACTGTCTCTCCACTATAAAGCTACTCTTTTCCCTTTGAAATTAATAAGTATGTTGTGGGGGGTTGCCATTCTTTATGTTGGTTGCTTCCTTTTAATATGTTTTCAAATTTACTGATCCTTTTATCTCCATTTCCAGTAGCCTCTTAAGCCTACCCAGTGGATTTTTTATTTTAAATATTAAGATCTTTAGCTCTAAAGTTTTCAATTTTTTAAATATTTGCAGATATATTGTTTCACTCAATGTAAGTCTATATTCTTTATGTCACTGTGCAAAATTATAACTGCTTCTTTAAATACTTGTCTAATAATTTCAACATCTGCTAACCTCATCTGTTGTCATCTGTTTATAGTCTTTTCTCCTGAAACTGTATCACATTTTCCTGGCTGTTTGTATGTGAATAATATTGGACTGTACCCTGGACATTCTGAATATTAGGTTGCGGAGAATCTGGATTCTGTATATTGTTCCAAAAAGCGTTGATGCTTTTGTTTTAGCAGGCAATTAAGTTGGTTAGACTCAAAGTGCAAACAGGAATGTCTGCGGTGGGCTGCAGTTTTGATCTCAATTGAATTCCTTAAATTATAGCTATGAGCTGGTTTCCATTTCTTCCCATTCAATATGTGGTTGATCGGTTAGTCACAGTTTGTGCCTCAGTCTCTGTGTTGAGTGTAAATGCAAACATTGGGGTTCTCTTCCTCTGACTCTCTTTATTCTGATGTTCTCCTATCAGTCTCTGGAGACTGGTTGCTCTGTTTCTTACCCTCTTTCCCTTATCCAGTAAGCCAGTGAACTTTCTACCAGAGTTTGAGCCATGCCACTGTGACTGTGGCTCCATTCAGGGCAAAAGTACAAAACAAAATATACAAACAATGAGGAAGTCACTGTGTTCTGATTGTTTTCCCCAAGTCTTGTCTCTGCTCCCAAATCTGCTTGTCATACTTTGGTTTCCTGAACCCGCAGGAATTATGTTAATAATTTTTTCCATTTTATAGCTATATCGAGGAGAATTGCTTTGTTGATCATTTCTCTTTTAACATGATTTAAGAGATAGATTGAAAATTTGGTTTTGAATCATGAAGATGTTGTCCTAAAAATTATAGTTGGTATGAAAAGTAAAGTACTTGAGAAGGAGACTTGTAGACAGAACTTCACTTTTGTGACTAGTGGACTCTGTTGGATATCTTCCAACTCACAACGATCCACTTAATTACACATCCGCTTCAGACCTACTGATAGCCATTGAGTTAGCACCTAGCCACCATATTTATGCAATGGCACCTTAAAATAATGGTACACTCTACCCTGTCTGGGCTCAAGTTACTTCCTTGAGAATTAGGAATTAAGATCAAAAGAGTTCATGTCTTCGCATGGCTTGAATTCAACCATGTATGATTGTATCTCTTATTTTTCTGCCATCATGTGGATTGAGTAGAAGAAAAAAGAAAAAAAAAAAAAAAACAATCTGACAAAAGAGAAGGATAAAGTCAATGCACAGAGAGAAACAGGATCAAGAAATGGTAAAAGAATGATCCAGTTGCCAACAGTCTTTTACTGCTGCATCCTGCCCTATCTGACGTTTGGCTGCATTTTTTCCTATATTATTATAAATCCCCATATTCTAATGAGTAGTCACCTCTTTTTCCTTAAGCTGGCTTTTCTAATTTGCAACTTTAAGAATCCTGACTAAATCTATACAATTTTTCATATTACAGGCATTATAAGAAGCTTTATGTAACTCCGGTGATGAGTATACACAGGACAAATGTGGCTGGGATGTTAAAGGAGCCAAGAGTAGGCTAAAATTACTTGGTATTTAAAGTGAGATAATTTTTAAATTATTATGTTAAATAGCTATATAGATCTTAGACAAAGATCCTGTTAACTTGCATGTAACAGAAGAGCATAGAGGAAAAATTATTTTATAATCTATGGATTTTTTTCCCCTTACTTAAGAAGTGCTAAAGATAATGCCATTAAGTAATGCTAAAGATAATGCCGTTAGGTATAAGCTCTCTAAATGTAATATTTGTGTCTTGTCCTGGTGCTTATTCACCACCTCTGGGTCGATCCATTACTATAATTAAGTTTCTTCTTAATCAATTTTATTTCTCTACTTAATAAAAAGAGGCAATTTTTCTAGATGTTCTGTTTTTCCAATTATATAACCACTAAGAAATCAATTGCTTAACAAAAGTTAAAGTAATATGATTTGAACATGAATTACTCTCCAACAGAAGGACATAATGAGCCAGATGAAAAATAAGAACTGTCTCCCCATCCCTCCAAATAGATAAATAAATAAATCTCAGCAAAGGCAAAGCTTAGGATCTTTTGGATTTGTCAAACATTTCATAGATCTTCCAAAACATTTTGGCAGAATAATTCCCTAAAGTGATTCATTATCCATCAATTCATATTTCAATGTCACTTAATATTTGTTGAATATTCACAACCTGTTAGCATTGCACAGCTGCTGAGAACAAGCTACTCTGTCTCTCAACCTCACACTGCATGTTTTTTAAAGATGAAAAAAAATAACGTATTTTAAAATTTCTCAAAAGGGTAGGAAAAAATAGTCTGAAAACAAGCCAGCACATATATTCTTCAAGAATTAATTTTGATATCCTTATTAGGAAGATGATCATTGGCTCTCAAGGCACAAAAATTTGCCACTTATTTCCTTTTATATATATTATAGAGTCCTTTATTTTTATTTATATATGTTTGTGTACATATATAAATATCATTTTAATTTAATTTTAATATTACTTTAATGTATATATAATTCAATTCCATGATTATATCTATAAAACTTTGTTTCTCCACAACCTAATTTTTATTTGCAGCCAATTTTTTGAATCTTTATTGAGTCATATGGATATATCTATTTTTGAACAAATGCTGAAATGTTCTCTTACCTATTCCTTATTTGTATTTGATTCCTATTTTGAAAATTGTTACATATAATCTTCCATATTTCTTTGGTTCCCATAAGAGGAAGCTCTTAATCTCCATTTACTTCATAAATCAACAAACTTCACTCCCTCACTTTATTTGAGTATCTCATTAGAGAGGCCTTCCTAGACCACAGTATCTACACACTCCTGCCCAGACCCTCAATTCCCAGAGTTCACTTTTTTTACTGTTTTTATAATTCCCGGACATAGTGGAATGTTTTCAGTTTGTTTATTGTCTCTGTCCACCCACTATACTATAAAGTCCACTAAGTAGGAATTTGCGTTTTATTTTTTCCTGGACCTACATAGATTAGAACACCGTGTAGTATATGTAGATGGTTTATGAATATTGTTAAATTAACAAATGAATTATCCAAGAAAAAGCATGATTTTTATTCAAATCTTAATTTCAAAAGCAAACCCGATTTTTCAAATCAGCCTGGGTGTTGCTTTCTACCCTCTTATTTTTTCATCCCTTTCAAATTTAAGATTTCTTTCTTTTGCCCAATCTTCTGTTCATCTCGACTATACAAGGGAAGATCATTTGGGGAAAACATTTCCTACTTACTTTCTGGTTAAAATCTTCCTTAACCAATTTTTTTTTCTTTGTACTTAATTCCTTTACTGATACTTTTTATAAAGAATGTCCGTAATGATTGTTAAGTATAACATATAAATGAATTTTTTGGCCAAAATATTGACTGAAGAGCTTAGACATACACTGATTTTGATGGATTCTAAAAGGCTTCAATTAAGATAAAATATTAAACAACAAAATTTTGAAAAGGTTCAAATGAATTACTTTTTGATTTGAATGAATGTTAACACTTTGTTACGTTTCATCATGCTGAAAAAATAATAAAGGGACCTAACAATGTTATTAGCTATTACATGGTGTCATTTATTGTTATTTTGTCATAATAAAAGAACCTCACAAACACACAAATCTCTGCAAGAAGGCTACAATGTTGGCTCTGGGAAAAATAATTACATTTGTTTACTTTGGTGATTTCATGAGATATAACTGATTCAGGGAGGTTCTAGAACATCCCATTCACTATGTTTTTTCTACTCCAGAATAATGGACTGCTACTTCCCTGCAAACTGACAACTAACAGGAAATTATAATGTGGCATCTGGTTGCTTTCCTTTTATTTCTTTGAAATAAAATATGTGTTTCAGCCCAAAGTTTCCTTAAAATGCTGCATTTACCAGTGTGTTTGACAGAGCCTGGCATATTTTAAATTAACATTAAAAGGAAACAATAGTGCTGAGCACCATGATTATTCAGTAATGGTCCAAACAGCTGCCTGACTTTCTTTTTTGTTCTTGCTTAGAGTTTCTTTTTCATATTGTGAAAGAAAGGAAGTATGGAAAATAACCTTTTTTTGATTGAAGTTGGGTGTGTTTCCTGAAGGTGGAAGTATAAATCTTGCTAGCTGGAAGTTTAGAAAACAGATTCTCACTCTGTTTTCTCAAAGGAGTACACAGAAATGATACACGGTTATGGTAATGTTATTAACATAGTTTTGTTTTTTTGAAAACGGAGTACTACTTACCAACTGTCCTTTTCCCTCACGGAAGCAAGTTAAGGTGGTGGTAGTCTTATTACCATCTGCATAGACATCTGGCTAGTGTTTCTGCAATTTCTTGACCAGAAAATCTATTAGTCAGTAATAATTTGACAACAGGTAAATATTGCTGCTAGGTACGCTCATAATACCTCCTTTATACCCATAACTCTGCACCTTCTTTGTTGAATTGCATTGATCCATTTATGGGTTTTCTCTTCATTAGACCATGTACTCTTAGAGGGCAAGAGTCATGGCCACATATGTTTACACCAAGCCCAAAAACAGAATCTATACTGTGGAGTGACTGTTCTCACTGGAATAGCATGCTGAATGAAGCTCATGTATTTCCTCCGGGTCATAACTAATAAGTGAGTGCAGTTAAATGAGAAATTTTACCCAGAAGCTTAGCCAACATCTAAGTTTCTCCAGGAATACTTAGATACGTAAAATGATATTTGCAAGCACAGCCCACGATTTATATCTCTGTGATGATATAAAAAGAATTTAGACATTTTTCTATCCCAAGCACTCTGCCTATAAAATAAGCAAATAACCTGGAAATTAATTTTCTCTTCATTTCATTACGCAGCATTAAAAACCGCCTTGGGCCGAAGTTTTAAAATATATGTTTTTCTTTCTCTTTTGCTAATCTGTTATGTGAGTATGTGAAATTAATTAACTTCTTTAGGCTCAAGTGTTACATTCTGAAAAACGATGGTTTATGTTGTCCCAATGGTTCTATTCAATTTCAACATTCCCAAATTTAAATTTTCCTTTATCAGTTGTCTGCCATAAAATGTTGCATTTGAACTCTCACTGCTTCATTCAATAGATTCAAATTCATGTCCCAAATTATCTCTGTCTAATAAAATAACCTTAGAAACCACTGCCTTCTGTAGATAATAATAAAACTACTTAAGCTTTGATCTCATTTTATTCTTATAAATTATGTTTTTTGGCTTTGCAAAGTTAAACAGTATAATTTTACCCATGATCATAAGCAAAGGCTCAAAAACAAAGATCAATTATTAATGCCATTGAGAGCTACTACTTACAGAATGCCTAAGTAATGACTGTTAGCAATCGTTTACGTTTTTTTTTTTTTTTTTTTTTTTTTTTGAGACGGAGTCTCGCTCTGTCGCCCAGGCTGGAGTGCAGTGGTCGGATCTCAGCTCACTGCAAGCTCCGCCTCCCGGGTTTACGCCATTCTCCTGCCTCAGCCTCCCGAGTAGCTGGGACTACAGGCGCCCGCCACCTCGCCCAGCTAGTTTTTTGTATTTTTTAGTAGAGACGGGGTTTCACCGTGTTAGCCAGGATGGTCTCGATCTCCTGACCTCGTGACCCGCCCGTCTCGGCCTCCCAAAGTGCTGGGATTACAGGCTTGAGCCACCGCGCCCGGCCAATCGTTTACGTTTTTTACCCTCAGAATAACCAGTGTGAGGTAGGTATTAGCATTCCCATTGTTCCAACTATACAGTTAGAAACCAAGGCTCAGAGAAGTGCAATACATTATCAACATTACCCAAAGTTATGTAACAAAAAAAACGTTGAAGCAGGGATTAAATCAGGCTCTTATTATTCTTTTCTCAAATTAAAAAAAAAAAAAAATACTAGGCAACACGTTAAAGCGGAAAGCATGTATGTCACCAAGGCTGTGGAAAGTCTAAAATAAATAATATATTTTTAAAAGCATCATATAGATCAACAACTTTAAAGGAGTTATTCAGATTTTAAAATATATAAATGAAAAGCTTCTATAAAGTGCATTTTGATAAGCTCAGACACTTTGTTATTTTTTGTATAGCCTTATTGGCATTATACTATTACATACACCAGAACTATTGCCACTTATGTCACTCAACCATCCATCTTCGATTTGGGTTCTTTAGAGATAATTGTGCTGTGATTTTATTTGCAGCTTTGAGCAAATCCTCTTGATGAGGTATTTATTTTATAGCCTATCATTCCTGAAAAGTACTTGCTGTAGCGATCACTTCTATAAAACTAGATTTATATTTATATAACTATATATGGAAACATAAACGTTTTTAAAAGATAAAGTGATCAAAGTTCCATCTTTCTTTGAAGTCATAATTTAAATATGCATTTTCCACTAGAAATCACATGTATTTCAAATGGTTATTTTGTTTATATAATATGGCTTCTTTCCATCCAAAATGAGTGTTTACCCCCAAATTATTCTGCAAGACATTTTCTAAGAAGATTGTAAAGTGCTCATCTTTAATTTTATGAGGTAACAACTCATTAATACTGCACTGAGTACCAGCACACTAATATTTTGTGACTTCACATAAATTGCTGCAGTGGAAAAAGATAGCAGGTGTTCCAGGGAGACAAAAATTTGTAATTTTAAAAGAATTGTAATAAATTAGATATGATAGGTGATAACAAGGCAAATTTCAAGCATATATTGGGTTTCTCATCGGCATATATGGATACGTGGTGATGTTGTTTGGAGGTAAAAGAAACACAGAAGACCAGACTGAGGGCCAGCAAGAAGGAAAAGCACGGATATAAAATCTTGCTACATTGAGCTACCTAAATGGAGATGTTGAAGAGGCCATTGTATATGTGGATCTTGAGCTAGAGATAAAAGTTGAGAGTCTTCTATGTACAGGTGGTAATGAAAACTCTGAGTATGGATTAAAGGGCGTAAGAAGAGAATGGACAAACAGGTATTCTTAGAAGATAAAATTGACCAGAAGTTTTTGTGCTATCTTAAGAGTTCCTTTTCTATGGTGATTGTGAATTTATAATGAAACCAAATTGTCCCATTCTGCACTGTCATTCCACAGCTTAATTGCAAATGCTAAATATGAAAGTAATAATGTTGATCCAGAATGAGGGTTTTTCAGGTAGAGTATCATCTTACAGATGGAACCTTAGCTGTGTTTTAAAGAAGCAAATATGCCAAACTCTCAGACTGACAAATTCTGGGTTCTGCAATGTGTGACAAAATAAGTAGATCCCACAGCTGTGTGCCTATTTTTCTATTACTTTTATTCTAATGCAGTTTTTTTATTTTTTAAACTCTGGGCAATGCTATATGGGGTTCCATTTTGGTGGCTAAATACTCTGAAAGTTCTCAAAACTCACATTAAATGTAGCCCTCTGAGGAGAAAAAATAAACACATAATAAAAAATGTTTATCGATACAAGGCACGGTGATTTTCTGTTGCTTCCAGGGTGGTCAACTTGCCACAAAGTAGATGATTGGCTGGTCTCAGTCATCCAATAATATGGAGACTCAGTTTTGGTCTCTGTTGCTGGCACATTGGATATTCAGCAGGGACAGCAGCTACATAAGAAAAATATTGTTTAGGGGAGCCCATTCTATGGGATCTATGCATACCCTCTATCCTTGCTGCTTTGGCCACTTGTTCATACACCTATTGTTTAAGCACAGAAGTGGCTGATAACAGGGATTGGCTGATATAAACTGTTAATGACATATGTCATCTACTGCATTCTTTAGAGTCTTTAATAGTGGAATCTCTCTGGAAAGAATTGACAAATGGCACAAAAGTATTCACACTTAATTTCCTCTTTTATTTTATGCAGTCACGTACCACTTCATCAGAACTTCTTGCCCCCAGTCTTATGATTTGTCTCTTTTCAAGACCCTGAAAAAGTCAGATGAACCACTGCCCATGAGTGTGTATTCTTACATTGCTTACTCCTCTTTCCATACCTTATTCATGCCCTTTGGCCTTCTTTTTGCCCAATCTTTGATTTATCAATGTTACAAAGTCTTATCTGTCTTATTAATTGGTGTATGTCTTGGTCCATTTGAGCTGCTATAACAAAATACCATTAACTGAATGGTTTATAAACAACAGAAAATTATTTCTCCCAGTTCTTGACACTGGACTGTCCAGATTCAGTGTCTGGAGACAGCCCATTTCCTACTTTATAGATAGTGACTTCTCACTGTGCCCTCACATGATGGAAAGGATGAATGGGCCTCCTTGGGCCTATTTCATAAGGGTACTAATTTCATTCATGATAGCTCTACTCTCGTGACCTAATCACCTTCTAAAAGGCCGCAACTCCTAATACCATCATCTTGGGGTTAGGATTTCGACATGAATTTTGGGGCAACATATTCAGATCATAGCAGTGGGTTTCACAGAGCATATGACTGTGATTTTCTATTAAAGTTGGATGTAAACTTCGTATGACAGATTTTTTTTTTTCCATCACAGATGCCTCTAGTACCATGGTCTTCTAGTTAATGTGTTCCAAATGGTAGGGCTGTTTGAACTGCATTCTTGGTCTGATGCTGATTGAGTTTGGATGTGTGTCTCTGCCCAAATCTCATGTTGAATTGTAATCCCCAGTGTTGGAGGTGGGGCCTGGTGGGAGGTGATTGGATTATGAGGACAGATTTCTCATAAACGGTTTAACTCCATCCTCTTGGTGCTTTTCTCATGGCAGTGAGTGAGTTCTTGTGATATCTTGTTGCTGAAAGTGCATGGCTCCTTCCTCCCTCACTTTTGATTCTGCTTTCACCATGTGATGTGCTTGTTTTCCCTTTGCCTTCTGCCATGATTGTCAGTTTCCCGAGACTTCCCCAGAAGCTAAGTAGATGTCAACATCTTGTTTTCTGACATCCAGCAGAACTGTGAGCTAGTTAAACCTTTCTTTATTAATTACCCAGTCAGGTTTTGTTGTTGTTTGAGACAATTTCACTCTGTTGCTCAGACTGGAGTACAGTGGCCTGATCTCGGCTCACTGCAACCTCTGCCTCCCGCGTTCAAGCAATTCTCATGCCTCAGCCTCCGGAGCATCTGGGATTACAGGTGTGCACCACCACACCCAGCTAAGTTTTGTATTTTTAGTAGAGATGAGGTTTCACCATGTTGACCAGGCTGGTCTCAAGTTCCTGACTTCAAGTGATCCCCCCGCCTCAGCCTCCCAAAGTGCTGGGATTACAGGCATGAGCCATTGCGACTGGTCTCTGATATATATATTTTTAGCAAAGCAAGAATACCTAATACAGATACAGACTCCTTTCTGTATCTATATTAGGATGAGTCCATGCTGCCATACCAGCAGGTTTCTATGTCATCTAGTAAATGGACTGAAACAGTGTTCTTTTGTTTTATTTTTATTTCTTTTTTAGTATTGAAACAGTATTCTAAATTGTTAAATTTGCTTCTTTTGTATTCCAAAGACTCCAAAGAGGCCTGTCAATCATTGTGTTGCTTCCAAGTGGTAGAAGTTTTAAGAGAAAATCATTTGTTTTTTACTTTAGAGAGAATGTATTGGCATTTTCCAGTCCTCTTGAATCCTAAAATCTTCTTCACTGCTCTGGAGGGCCCCTGCATCTTAGGAGGGTTTATCTCCTATCCTCTCTGGCACATATGGCTTAACAGTGTTGCCAATGTACTTGCCAGTTTTGTCTCACTCGGTTTGACTAGCATGATGTAATCTATTTAGTTGACCTGTGTGATATTCTGCTAGATGCCCTTGATGGTTTAGTTCTTTCAGACTATATTATGTCAGAGGGAGGGAAAATTAATATTGCTCTGGGCCAAGACAGAAAATGTGTACTGTTGTTCATCCTACATGAAAATGATCTTCTTCTTGACCTGCTTTATTGGGATAGAAAAGAATGCAGCTGCAGTCAATGTCCACATTCTGTAGCTAGAGTCTATGTTAATCTGCTCTAGCAACAATATGGCAGAGGCTGAAAACTGGAGTACTCCTTGGTTCAGTTTTAAATAATCCATGGTCATCTGCTATGGTTCATCTTTTTTTGTTGTTGTTTTTTTTAAGAGCCAATCTGGTGAATTAAATTGTGGTATGAAAGGAGCCAGAGGTTGCATTCTTTAAGTTTTTGAGGGTAACGCTAATCTCTGAATTTCCTCTGTAATGTTGTATTGTTTTGAAAGGAAGTGCCACACTTTTAGAAGTTTCTAGTTGGCTTTCCTAAGATTGTTCTTTCACAGATCAAGTAACCATGTGCAGGTTTTGCTAATAATCAGTATGTCTATTCCAATTATACATTCAGGGACTGGGCAAATTATCACTGGACAAGTCTGTGGACCCATTGGATTCACTTAATCCTCATATGGGCCAATATTTTAGTTATCACCTGTCACCTCCTACATCGCTACTCTTTACAGGGTGCAATAGTGGTGCTTGGGTCCCTGAATATCAATGTCAATTCAGACTTAATTTACATGATTGCCTGAGCAAATGGCCATAGATCCCTTTTGGGAAAGATGGAAGAAATTACTACTGAATATGTTTGCTCTGGTGTTCTATACACTATGGCTTTGATAAGAGATCATGAATTTTGTTGGGGCTTCCACCCACTGACTCCTGATCATACATATAGTTTTGATTCCTTAAACAAAACCTAAGCATGTATTTCTTGCCAGTATTTCTAGGGATACTATGTTTCATTTACCATATTTATAGCTTTGCTGATCAGCCCCCCGGCTACTATTTCAATCTTCTCACTTAATGCAATGATTGCATGCACCATGCTTCTGTCAATTCATGCCACTGCCCGATCACTGTTATTTCACAATCCTGTTATCTTCATTATTATCAGGAAGTTTAGTTCTGTGACCACTTCTCCTTCTTTCACCCTGACCTTCAGATGATCTCTACCACTCAGCTTCTCAATAATGCCATTATCCCTCTCACCAGCACAATCCTTATTGCTGTAATAAATGAAGTATCCTCTGGACCATTCCAATGAACATTGTGGTCTGGAGAGTTTTCTGACCTTAGATAGTATCCGTTCTATGATAGCATGCTCTCGTTTTGTCTTTTGATCCCCTCCTTCTTTATTTGTCATAATATTTTCTAGCATTTTTCTCTCATTTTTGTGAATCATTCCTTTCTCCCAGCTTTCAAAGACCTTCCTAGCAAAGATCATCTCCAGTGGTCCTTGACATGGTATTAAGATCTATATACTAAACCTATATTCATATGTTTTTCTTTCATCTTCAACTTTATTTTTTGCCCCCTTGATCCAGAACCCTCAGGATCCAGTTACATACCTACTCCTGCCAAAACATATTAGCCAGATCTTTCAGCAACTTCTGTACAGAGTTCCTATCTTCCTTAGAATGTGGCCAGGAGCAGTGGCTCATGCCTGACATCCTAGCACTTTGGGAGGCTGAGGTGGATGGATCAATTGAGATCAGGAGTTTGAGACCGGCCTGGGCAACATGGCGAAACCTCCTCTCTACAAAAAATTACAAAAAATTAGCCAAGAGTGGTGGTGCACACCTGTAGTTCCAGTTACTTAGGGGTTGAGGTGGGAGGATCACTTGAGTCCAGGAGGTCAAGGCTGAAGTGAGCCGAAATCGTGCCACTGCGCTCTAGCCTGGGTGAAAAAAGTGAGATTCTGTCAAGAAGAAGGAGGAGGAGGAGGAGAAAGAAAAGAAGAAAAGAAAGAAGAGGAAGAAGAAGAAGAAGGGGAAAGGAAGAGGAGGAAGAGGAGGAAGAGGAGGAGGAGGAAGAAGAAGAAGAATAAGAAGAAGAAGAAGAAGAGGAGGAGGAGGAGGAGGAGGAGGAAGAAAAAATGCATGATGACTCCCTCATTGGAATTTGGTCCTTATTATAGGTATGGATGTTAGGATATTCTGAAGGAGTGAGCATTGTCTTATAATACCTCTGATTTATATGAGACCTCTGCATGATCTCAAGTCAGTGCAGCAGGTGAGAGGAGGAAAAGGGAGCACTGCTGTCAATTAAAAAGGAGGAGGAGGCTATTTTTGCAAACCCAGAAAGGTTAAGGGAATTTGGGTGTTTAAGATTCTCAAATGTACCCATTTAGATGTCACCATTACAATTCTCAAGTCCCATTCCTTCCAGAGCTGGAAGATAAATTCTTTGGTGTAGGAGATCTTCTGGGACTAAGACGTCAACTTTCTCTGAAGCTCCACTTTTACTTAAGCCCTGAGAGTGGTCTTTTATTCTCCCTGCCTTCCAGCTACAGGAGATTAGGGTTTTCTTAAATGTAGCACTTACAAGTTACTCGTAGTCATTCACACTCTGCCTCAAATGTTTGATTAATCATGCTGAGCTATATTCATCTCTCTAACTACTCAGTGGAAATCAATGCTAGTCACCCAATTTCATTAACCTTGTAGTTATCATTTTTCTCATATATCACACAACCAAGAGAAATGGCACCAGGTGGTGCATCACCTCTCACAGGTGTCACATCCTGTTCATCACCAGTGAAAGTTTTAACACCAAACACTACAACACAGTACAGGCTATCCATACACCACCATCCACTAGTTGCAGTGTCTTCAGTACTGGTTCATCAGCGGTAATACAAATACAAAGTTTTATAATAGAGTATGCCCCCTTGGCCAGGCATGGTAGCACCTGCTTATAATCCCAGTATTTTGAGAGGCCAAGGCGGGAGGATCCCATGAGCCTAGGAGTTTGAGACCACGCTGGCCAACATAGTGAGACCTTGTCTCTACAAAAAATAAGAAAAAATTAGCCAGGCATGGGGCCGCACATCTGTAGTCCCAGCTACACAGGAGGCTGAGGTGGGAGGATTTCTTGAACCCGGGAGATGGAGAATACAGTGAACTGTGATTACACCACTGTACTCCATCCTGAGTGACAAAGCAAGACCCTGTCTCAAAACAAAAACCACACAAAAGAACATGTCCCCTAGGGTTACCTGTGGAACCAATTGTTTTAGATTTGGGGGTTCCTTGGAAATAAACTCTGAGATAGTACATTTCATGAAGCACATTTGTTGTTGGTACTTTCAGAATTTACATGTGTACGTATAAAGTGAATGAAGAAAATAGGATTGAGCAAAGAAAGTTGTCTCATAATCCTGCAAAAGAGTTCTGAATCTGGAATGGCCCTCAGAATTACCCACACTGCGGCTAGGGCAACTGAGCATTTGCATTCCCACATCAGCCAGTCTTTGGCTATGGAATGTACCCTGGAATGTGAACATAACTTTGTGCATGGCTGTTCCCTGTGGTAAAGGGTGATTACCAGTAAGGGGCATGGTTGTGAGTCATCAGAAGTAACACGAAGAGGGGATCTGGACAAAGTACCACACCATCCACTATGTGTAATGATGAAGATGATATTGATGATGACAATCAAAGTAAAAGCTGACAGTTCCATAGCATTTTGATGTGTGAACACTATTCTAAGACTTGTAATGTAGTACATTTCATCTTAATAGCAACTTTAAGAGTCAAGTATTGCTATTATCTCCATTGTTTATTGAGAAACTGAGGCACAGAGAATTTGAGCAGCAAACACATTTTAAGATCATACAAGTATGAAGTGGTAGAGCCAGGCCTAGCACCAGGAAGTAGGACTATATCTACTGGAAAAATAAATAAGGGAATGTGCATAGAGATGTAAAATTTGAACCCATTTGTGTCAAACATATATGAGCATTTATAGATGCAAATATAGCTCTATATTTATAACTATATGTGAAATATAAACATATTTGAAATATATATGTGTGTATATACATATATATGTGTTGTGTGTGTGTGTGTTCATATATAATCACAACAGTTTGTAATAGTGGTTACCACTGGAAACTAAGAAAGCCTAAAATAAGGGATTTTTTTTTTTTTTTTTTGCTTGTACACTTTGGAACTGTTTTTACTATTACTTTACTATTATTACTTTACTTTTTTTCCCTATTGCTATTACTTTACTTTTTAAGATTCAGTCAATACAGAATTATTCAATCCCTAAGTTCAGATCGTATCTGTCACTTAGCTACCCTTTGCAACCTCCCTCATTTAATTTATCCAGGGCAAAAGCATATTTACAGATATTAGAAATTTTTCACACCAGTTTTCCCAAAGTTTTATGTTATGATTTTAACTTTTATTCTTTTCTTTTTCATTTATTAGGCATTCTTATTTCAACTCTGAGTTTCCTGCTCACAGGGGTTTTATCTATTTATGAGCTCCTGGGTTTACTGTGTGATTTATTGTCACTACTTTTCATTTTTCCGTCTGACCTAATTTGTACATGAATGTAGGTCGCTTGGACATAACTTCTTGAGGAGTGAGGAGATCGATTGTGATTGTGTCATAATGTCCTTTTCTCCGTGGAATCTGTGTATATTTTGAATGATGGCACCTGCCCACAGTGGTGGTGAGAGACTATTGTGCAGGGGCTTTGGGGTTATAACTCATGACTCCCTGTAGGAGAGGAAGGCCCGAGGGGAGTTGTCAAAGGAGAAGGAGAGTATGTGGCAGCCTTCTGTGGTTGGGGACTGGTAGAAAGTGTGCAATATACTTACAAACTACAATGCTGATCGATGTAACTGGAATCCTCTAAGTTTAGTACTTATCTAGTTGACCTTGCTGACCCCTCATTATCACAGGTTCCCATCTTTAAAAGTCATGAGCATTTGTATCTATGATCTCACTTCCTCCTCTCTCTTTTCTCTATTACTTTGTTTATTATTCCCTATCTTCTGTGCTTCACACTTAGCCCATCAATTTCTCTCTGTAGAAAGATAATAATCTATCACCTTATCGATCTCAGAAGAGGAAATGCCAAGAAAAAACAGACAGAAGAGAAAGGGAAGAGGAGGGTTCATGATTGACTGAAAATAAATGAATATCCAAAATATTTTTATTGAATTTAAAATATACCGTTGGAGTTTTAAAGCTCCTAACAGTAATTAAACACTTTGCCAAATGTCTTGCAAAGAAGGAAATAAATTATTGGAGCAAGAATAGATTTTAGAGCCTCTCAAGTCTATTTACTTCATTTTATAGATGAGATAAGAGATGCAGAAATACGAACCAAATTTTCGTAGTTGTACAACCCTGCAAGGAAGTAGTTTTGTAATCTGGAGCAAACATAAAATGGGATTGGGAGCTGGCATAGCAGTTAGTAAAGTCAGGCTCTCAGAGTGACCTTTAGTGTCTAGGTTACATAAGCTAGTAAGGCAGAAAGAATGCAGTGTCTTGGACGGATTTGTGAATGAGAAGACTCACGTAAAGCTACCTTCCTCACCACAGGTTTGTCTGTTGGCTCCATATTCTTTCAGAAAATTTCCAGTTGAAAATGACACTGGACATCATTTTTCCCGATTTAGTTCTAATGTTAAAGAAAGCATTCTCTTCCACACAAAATCTTACCGACTCTGCATTGGGAGGCACCTGTTATGGGTTTCTGAGGTGAAACAGAGGAAGCAGGGAGAGAGAAAGAAAGAATGAGTGAAAGAGAGAGAGAGACAGAGAGAGAGAGAAACTGACTCTTGGATCATGAATAATTAATTTTCAGGATGTGCTTTGTAACTTTTAAGAACATGTCCCTTTAAAAATGATATACGAACATTGTCTGAGAGTTTTTCATAAACTATATATATATAGCTTGATCATGATTGAACAGTATTTCCTTCCAGCAGTGTTTCTCAATTATTAGACTCATCCAGAGAGGATGAGAATACTCATCCAGTCTTTCCTTCCAGCAATGTTTCCCAATTATTAGACTCATCCAGAGAGGTCTAAAATAGTACCTATGGCCAGCCCCACTCAGACATATTAAATCAAATTCTCTATGGATGAGTTCTAGACATTAGTATGTGATATTGAAGAGATTGTCACATGTAACCACAATTTAGAAATTGAAACCCCTTTCATGGAGGAACTTGTTTCTTTCATTCTTTCTTTTTTTGTTGAGACAGAGTCTCACTCTGTTGCCCTGGCTGAAGTGCAGTGGCGTGATCATGGCTCACTGCAGCCTAGACCTCCCTGGGCAAGCAATCCTCCCACCTTAGCCTCCTGAGTAGCTGGCAGTACAGACAGGAACCACCACTCTGGGCTTTTTATTATTATTATTATTATTATTTGCAGAAACGGGATCTCCCTGTTTGCCCTGGCTAGTCTTCAACTCCTTGGCTCAAGTGATCTGCCCACCTCAGCATCCCAAAGAGCCAGAAGTACAGACATGAGCCACTGCACCCCACTGAAGCTTGTTTCTGATTCCCCTCATTCCACAAAAATGTACCCAGCCATCTGGGGCCACTATCACTAATTAAACGAATTTGAGGCAGAAAACTTTGAAAGCCTCAATCTCACTGTTTTTTTAAGGATAGAGCAAGATCCTGACTTAGAACTAGCAACAGAAGATGGAATTAGAAATACAATTTACCTCATTGTCACTATTATTGCAAAGGTGATACTAATGAATAATTATTTTTCCCGCATTTGTGAGAAAGAGAATAAGTGTTTCACCATGTTTTTCTAATGTCTAGATTTCTAGATTTATTTTATGAGAAAGTGGTAAGTTTACAAGTAAGTGATAATTTTAGTTTCTTGAAATGATAAAATCTCTGCTGAAATTAAGTAATGAACATTAAAAATGAAATTAAGCAATAAAATGGGAAAAATGTAATAAATTAAAAATATTAACAGAAATATAAAAGTTATATGATTTTTAAATGTATAGAAAATAGGATATCTGGCCGGGCGGGGTGGCTCACACCTGTAATCCCAGCACTTTGGGAGGCCGAGACAGGCGGATCATGAGGTCAGGAGATCGAGACCATCCTGGCTAACACAGTGAAACTCTGTCTCTACTAAAACTAAAAAAAAAAAAAAAAAATTAGCTGGGTGTGGTGGCGGGCACCTGTAGTCCCAGCTACTCCGGAGACTGAAGCAGGAGAATGGCCTGAACCCGGGAGGCGGAGCTTGCAGTGAGCCAAGATCGCGCCACTGCACTCAAAAACAAAAAAACAAAAAAAAAAAAAAAAAAAAAAAAAGAAAAAGAAGAAAAGAAAATAGGATATCCACTTAGTACAAATTTATAAAATGTCATTTGAAAATAAGATGATTTAAAATTTACCTGTCTATATTACATTGTAAGCTCTCATGTAGAGAAACCACTCACTTTGTTTAAAACAGCAAATGTACAGATAGGTGCTAATAACTAGAATTAGCTTGCCTAAATAAGGTTTCTCATCACTATAAATATTTTCTAAAATCCTAGCATTATAAAAATATACTTCTAGGCCAGGCGTGGTGGCTCACACCTGTAATCCCATCCTTTGGGAGGCCAAGGGTGTGTGGACCACCTGAGTTCAGAAGTTCAAGACCAGCCTGGCCAACATGGTGAAACTCTGTCTCTACTGAAAATACAAAAAAATTAGCAAGTGTGGTTGCGGACACTTGTAATCCCAGTTACTCAGGAGGCTGAGGTAAGAGAATCGCTTGTAACTGGAGGCAGAGGTTGCAGTGAGCCAAGGTTGCACCATTGCACGCCAGCCTGGGCAACATGAGCAAAACTCCGTCTCAAAAAAAAAAAAAAAAAAAAAAAAAAACAAGAAAGAAAAGAAAAGAAAATATACGTCTAAAATTGAAAAACAGAAAATTAGAGTAAAAGAAACAGTTATGTATTCTGGAAGTTGTTATTTTTTGTTTCTATTTTTGAAAAGCAAGATTTGGACTTCTTCACCTTATGTGATCATCTAAACTAGTGATTCAAAACGACGCAATCATGCACTCACCGCAGGGGACACTTGGCAACATCTGGGACATTTTTTATTGTCACATCTGAAGAAAAGAGGTGCTATAGGCACTTAGTAGGTAGAGGCCAGTCGTGCTGCTAAATACCTGCACCCAATACTCAGGGTAGCCTCCTACAAGAAAGAACTATGTGACCCAAAGCATCAATAGAGTCAAGGCTTAATTATTTTAAACTGACTTGTTAGAAACTTATATTTTCTGTAAAAATCCAGGAAATTATTGATATTTTAATCAATAACATAGTTCAATAATGATATATAGTATCCACCTGAATCTCAAAAATAATAGCTACATTTTCTTATTAGCCCCAACAGAACTATATTCAATATCTCTTAGAATTTCCTTATCTTCACTGTTACTGTCTTAATTCACATATCTATTCTCTCTTAACTGGTCGAAAGGAACAGGTGAACATCCTGTATATGATAGCTACTATAATGGCTTGCTCAACAGGCATTCCAACACCCTTTTAGTGTATGAAACAAACAAAAATAAACCACAAACAACATTTCCTCGACATTATTGTGTCTAATGTTCTAGATATGATTTATAGTCTTTTGATAACATGAACCAGCACAAAATTTTTATTTCACACAGTCATGTGGCTAGGGAGTCAGGGTATCAAATCCATGGTATCCATGATAAATGCAGCAAGGTTCTGGAACTGATAAAAGGTTGTAGCAACACTTTTCTGATTTCACATGCAGTTTTCTTCTTTTACAGGATTGTGGTAGGAACCGTAGCTTCCCTGATAGCCCAATTTTGCAGTGTAGCTTCATGAATGAGTCCTGAAAACTCGAACAAGAATTAGGAATTTTAGTCCTCCTAATGATCCTGTGTGATATTTAATGCTCTTAAATAAACCCTTTGTGTTTAAACTAGCTAGAGTAGATTCTTTTCTTTCCCTGCAACTGAACACTGACTGATAGATACCCAACAAAAAGACAGGGTGAGGAAGAAAAACTCACTTTATGTGCCTGCGAAGAACGATTATTTGGGTCTCCATTCTTAGGCTCCAAATGGGGCCTGTGGAAACCACAAGGCACATTACCATTATTTATATCATTTCATGAGTAAATTGCAAACTCAAGTTTCTAGTTTCTTCTCTCTTTTTATTCTTTTCTAGCATTTAAAAAAAATCTACTCAGGAATCACCTGGTCTCACCTCACTTCCAAGAAAGTGAAATTCTTTGAGTGGTTCTAAAAAGTCCCTAGAGGGTGTAAAATTCCATTTATTGTACTGTGAGAAAGTATGAGGTCAATACACCATTTTTTTTTGTATTTAAATAATGTATTGATGTATGATATAGTAGGAATAGTTATATATTTAGAAAAAAGGATTTTAGGATTCTATCTTATCTTTATAATTCTGAAAGTAGGGCAGTTATGGAATTATGACATGACATGTTTATCTACAAAATATTTTCATTGCTGTTACTAAGTCGAGTACTATAATTTTTCCACATTTATCTTTACTGTTTTTATTTTTCAGATTCAACACAATTTTTCTTTTCTTTTCTTCTTTTCTTCATTATTTTGTCTTTATTCTTTCCTTCTCTCACAACCACTTTCTTTTATTTTTAGCTTTGAGCTTCTCTCTTAACTTCCATTTCTCATTTACTCGATTATTTAATTAATTCATACATATTGGGCACCTGGTAGCTGCTGACCACCGAGCTAGGTTGTGGGAATCGAGAAGTCACTGTCTACTTTTTTGTAGCTCTCCGTGTAGTTAGTATGGGAGGTAGAAGAAGCACAAAACCAAATGTAGAAAAGAACTGGGTTTTATAAAGAATAGCAGGCTGTAGAGATATGCCTAATTTAGATTGGTTGGGTCAATGGAAAGCAATATGAAGCAGTGACATTTGAGTTTGAAGACAAAGGCATGTGAAGGAACTAGCCAAGATAAAATGCAAGAAACAGAATTTCAGAGCAGATACTGAAAGGTCAGCATATATGGGGGATAGTTAGTGAAGGAAAGCATGGCTTAAAGATCAAATGTAAGAGGCAGGCAGAGGCCAGAAGGCACAAGGAGTTGTAAATAATTTGAATTTTAATGTAAGTATAAAATGAAACCATTGAAGGTTTTCAGGGGAGCGTGAGGCATCATGTTTACATGCTGAGAGAAGACTCTAGCTAACGTGTAGAGAAAGATTAGATGGTGGAAGAGCAGCAGACATTTATGCAAGGGTTAGGGGTTAGAGTCAGGTTATTTCAGGAGCTCATGTAGACCAGGAAAGTCACAGCAGAGTTAAAGGGCAATAGGTGAACTGAAGTATCTTTTAGAGCAAGGATTAGAGATGGATTTTTTCCTTTAATTTCTTGCTTTTATAAACAATCATGATATGGGCATCCTTATGAGTATCTCTTGCTGCATGTATGCAATTTTCTCCCCAGAGCATAAGATGAAGTAAAAATTACATGTTTTTGTGTTTGGTCTTTTGCCATTTTCGTACTGATCTGTGGGACATCTTAGGATCCGATTAGCTCGTGGTGTTTCAGTAGATCTGTGTTGTCCACCAGTGGGTTATTACTGGTCCACAACGAGGTAGGCAGAGAAATTGAAAGTAGGTGGACTGAGTAATTTTATTACTATTCAATCTCATGTAAGAAAAGGACTTACATGTTACTTGTTCTTTTAATTTTATTTTTCTGGCGATTCATTTTTATCGTATTATATAAATGTATTGGCCCATAAATATTAAAAATAGAAAAACAAGTTGGCTCTCCACCACAGAGAGTTTGAAAAGTACTGCTTTGGACGCTTTAGCATCATAAAAATTACAAATATTTTCTCTGTGTTTGCTTACCATTTAGCTTTATTAGTGACATTTTAATATCATTTACCAATGGAACTCCTGCTATTAATTTTGATTTAGTTAATGAGTTAATATTTTTATTTATAAATTTGGCTTTGTTGTATTATTTACCTAACTGCCCCACATTGCACCAAAGAAAGCATTGTGCTATATTTTCTTATAACCCTGTAGAAGTTTCTTTTATGTTTATTGGATTAATCTAGAATTTATTTTTTGTGATGACTGTAAAATGAAATTTAACTTATCTTTCTAAATATTTATCCCAAAACTCTAAGACCATTTATTGAGTTGTATTTATTTTCTTCGCTGATTTGAAATGCCATTTTTTCTAAATATTCAATTATTCCTATAGGTGCCCTTCTGAATGTTACATTTAGTTTTACAGATTTTGTTGCCTATCCTTCCATCAACACTTAAGTTCTTTAAAACATAAGCTTTTTAAGATTTTACATTTCGTAGGACAGGTTTTCCTTTCTGTTCATCTTCAGACATCTATTATCTATTCCTGAAAATGTATCTTTTACATGAAATTTATAATCAGCCTACAAAATTCTATAAAATCCTATTGGATATTGATTTACATTGCAAATAATTTTTATATTAAATGGAAAAAAAAAACACATGTCAAGACTTCTCATCTGTAAGGATATCTCTTCATTTATTCAGGAGTGATTATGGTATTGAGTAAACTTCTACAATTTTCTCTTTAAAAGTGAAAATATTCTCTTGTGATTTTTAAATCTCTATTCCATCTCTAGTTATATCTCTTTCTTATGCTTAGTATTTTATTTAAGCCTTCTCTTATTTTTCCTGTGTCAGCGTTACCTAATTTTTGCATTATTAATTTAAACTTTTCACAGAACTCAGGTTGGCTTTTTGGTTATCTTTGATTTTTTAATTTTGTAAATTTTAGTATATCTTTTAAATTCATTTTCTGATCATTTACCCTCCTGAGTTTTATCTGCTATAAGGTGAACACTTTACTCATTATTTTGAAATCTTTGTTATAAGGTGTAATCCTAAGTATTTTATATTTCCTGTTATTACCATGAAAATAATTGTTCCTGTCTTACATTGGCAGGATTTAGGAAAGCTATTGATGTTTATACATTGTATTTCAGTCTGGCTATATTGCTAAATTCACTTATTGGTACTATTATAAATACTCTAGTTTTCCCTCTTACAACTATTCATAATAGCTTAAAATTCTCTCTTTCCAATCTAATTTTCTAAAAAAAAAAAACACCTCTTATTGCATTGGCTAAGACCTATAGTATAGTGATAGATAGTAGTAGTAATAACATAAATTATAACTGCTTCTGACTTTAGCAGGAAAGTGTGTAATGTTATTTATTAGTGGTTTGAGGGATGATATTCATGATGGCCTTCCAATTAACAGGCACTATCAGAATTAAAAGAGTTTTATTATCTTTCCAGTTTGCTAAAATATTGTTTTTTTGTTTTGTTTTGGTTTGTTTCACTTGAAAGGTTATTGAATTTTATGATTTCTTTGCTTTAATAGTGAATATAGCTGGTATGCATTAAATGGTTTTATTCATTTTCACTTTGAGGGCATTGCTTTGTAACCTCTGTGTTTTGATTTTTTGTGTAAATATTGCAGGTGGGTTACAACTGAATATATGTTACCTTTTAAATACTTTATTATTTATGTTATGCAAATTTTTCCTTGTCTTGCTGGGTTTTGGTTTATTTTATGTTAGTTTTGGGGAAAAGTATGCTTAAATTTTTAATTATAATTGTAAAAATGTTAATTTCCCCTTTGTTAGGTTCAAAAGGTTTTACAATTCTTTAAATTTTTTCATAGGCAGAATCTTTCCTTTTTCAGCATGAACTATCCCAATTAGTATTTTCTATTGATTTTATCTTAAGTTTTAGTTTTCCAACATTAATGATGCCATAGCATTGTTATGTAGGCTTATGAAGCAAAATTCAGCTCAATAAATAAATTCTATGAGAGGTATTAACAGTCCAGTCTGTAGACCTCAAAAAAGGAAAACCTTGTTGATTGTACATGAAGCAATGTAAACAAGGAATAAACGTATTAATAAGGGAGTTGGATGACTGAAACATAAAATGTCTTTTTTCAGGGACAATTGAAAAGAGACCAGGTGAGTTTAGTTTTGTTGGTATTAAGATTATGGCAAGATATTTCTGTTAGGTCTTTGCAAATGGAGTTTTGGAACTCAAATTCACCCAGATAAAGCTTTCCTTAGAATTTAATGTTCTTTTCAAGAATTTCTCGATCATTCAAGAATTCAACAATTTATCTTTTTTCCCTAACTTGTTTATCTAGCATTTAAACAAAATCTCTGGGACATAAAAAGGCCACAATAAAGGTATGTTACTTTGAATTGGGAGGGCAGCTGCTTTCCAATTCGTACCTAGTCTTACTGGTACTACTTTTCTTCATAATATAATCCTTCTCCACTTGGTTTAAGCAAACTAGGAAGGAGGTAAGTTTACTGAAAGGGTTTCATGGTCTTTAATAAAGCAGACTTTATAGTTTTTAATGCAGCAAAGAGGTCTAAGAGATAATGTAGATGGAGATAAGGCAGGAACAGAAACCAGATGGCAATGTGTAAGAGGCTGGAAAAAGTAAACATATGCTTTGGGTGTAAAGTCATCCAAATAATTTGTCAGCAAATAATTCTATCAGCAAGAGGAAGATAGCTATTGGGAGTCACAGGTCATGACATTCATTTTCAAGAAAAAATAAAAGAGTGAAAGAGATAGTGCTGAACCTAGACTGCAGAGTGAGAAGTTCAAAGCATAGGGCCAAAATTGTGTGAAAATGTGTAAACAGATAAATGATATTTATCTATTCTCAATGCCCTGATAGGGCTTCTGACCATCTAGAATTCTACATTTATCCCCTCAGGCTTTTGATGTCAACTTTCAGAGAAGCAGGAGCCCCAGAGCATAATAGGTGCAGTATTTTTGAGTCTAGATGAAGATCAGGGAAGAGACCAGAGTGTAGGGATTGAAGACAATCAAACGGGAGGGAACCTACAGAAGAGTAACGTATGGCCAAGTCAAGGATTGGCCAACTGAGTCAATGTTCAGAGGGGACCATGCAAAGACAAGAAAAAAGCCAGGAGAATTGAGGGATAGTTTCGAAAGGTGGGGATCTAGAGAGAAACTCTGAGTGATCAAAGAAGGATTGATTGATTTGTGAAAGGCACTTGGGGCCTGCAGCTTGGGCATGCAAGGAGCTGCTAAAAGTTCAGATGCTGACTTGTTTCCATATGTTTCTTGCTCAGAAATTGTAATTTCAGTTATTCTCCCATCCCCTAAACTCCCATCATTTTTGTAGCTTTGTATTAGATAGAAACAAAAACCAAACCAAAACAAAAAACATAAGATTATCTGACTAAAATTTGTGATCAACTTAACCTTTCTGAGAAGTAATTTATAAGTTTAAATGAAGGTTTTTTGTTTTTTACCTCTAAACCCAGATGAATCTCTAATCAGTAGAATGTGTTGGAGGAAGCTGAGCAAACTCTGACCTGAATGTCAGTAAATTGGACCAGCTAACTGATGGCTTCAATTTAACTATGTTTGGCTCAGAAATCTGTGTTTTATTAGGCTAAGCCTTTTCTGATTTTGCATTTTCTTTTACTTTCTCCTGGGTTCTTAGCAGAGAAAAAAATAAAATTTGAAAAACCTTGCCGCTTGCAAGATGGGAAAGGGTTTTGCTCATTTCTGGGTCTTGTAGCACAAATCCAACTCTGTGCCCCTGGAGGCTGTGGTGAAGACAAAATTAGAAGAACCAAGAGGAAGGTGTAAGGGGAATCACTCATACAGCCATCTTTTTTTTTTTTTTTTTTTTTCCATTTTGCCTATAATGATATCTTACATAGACTATCTCTTTTCCTCATGGAGTTTTTGTGTATGTATTTCTCAAACCCGACTGCCTATCATAATATTTTAAGAACCTGGCTGTATAGCTTTGCTAAAATAGAATTTCCAAAATTAGGGCTCAAAAATCTGCATATTTATCAAACTCTTCAGCTGATGCTTAAACAGCCAGCAAGGCATGAGATACAAGATACAATAAAGTAAAACTCTACTCTGAATTAGTCCTTTTAGTGTGTGTGTATTTCCATGAAACTCTTTGAGAGTTGGAAAAGATTCAACTTGAAGAATACAAACCTTCAATTATTTCATGAGGATTAAGAATTTCCCAAACAAAAACTTTCCCTACCACCAGTTTATCACTGACAGAACATTTTCCAAGTTAATCTTTTTATTTAATTTTTCCCACTTTCTTAAAAATTATAAAGAAAAGGAAGCATTAATTTCAAATTTATAACTTAACTAACTAGCTAGCTTGCTGCCATGACATGTCAGATATAGAGAACCTGAGATTATGGTGCCTAGAATATAACGGACGCTCATTAAATATTTATCTGCTAACTGACAAGAAAAAGAGAAACATTTACAAGGAGGAAGAGAAGACAAAACTGAGTTGTGTGGTCACAAAAAACAACCAGTTTGTAATCTGCTTCTGACCTTCCAGAAATCCTGCCATGTGCTGCCCGCTAGTAGCTTCCCGATACATAATTCTGCGTCCTATTTTTTTGAGGTAAAAATTTTATACAGTGGAATACACCAATCCACTAATCTATAGTGCATTGTGTATAAGACAAATGTATATATTTCTAGAGTGTATTACAAATACACACAACTGTGTTGTCCACATTCCTATCGAGATAGAACATTTCTTTCAACCCAGAAACGTTCTTCCCTGCACTTCCTAGTCAATTAATTCCTCAGAAGCAATTGCTACCTGATTCTTATAATGATGAATTTGTTCTGTTCTGGAAATTAATATAAATAAAATATTTCTGGAATTATCTAAGTTATTGCATTATCATAGTTCATTCTTTTTGTTACTGAGTAATATTTCATTACACAAATATTTGTTTACTCATTTTTCTGTTGAGGAACATCTGTATTGTTTTGAACTTTGAGCTACAATGAATAAGGGTCCTACGTATATTCTTCTAGAAACTTTTAGTTGACATACGTTTTTATTTACTTCATTAAATGCCAAAGAATGGAATCACAAATTAAAGGTCCAGTAGAGGTTTAATTTTACAAGAAATTGCCAGTGTTGCACCTTCCATGTATAAAAATTATGGTTGTTCCATGTCTTAGTCCGTTTAGGCTGCTATAACAAAATACCTTAGATCAGTGGCTTATAAAAAAACAGAAATTTATCTGTCAAAGTTCTAGAGGCTGGCACGTCCAAGATCAAGGTGCCAGCAGATTCAGTGTTTGATGAGAGCTTGCTTTCCGGTTCATAGACAGCACCTTCTAGCTGTGTCCTCCCATGGTGGAAGGGGAAAAGGAGATGCCTGGAGTCTTTTTAATCAGGGAATTAATCCCATTCATGGGGGTTCTGCCATCATGACCAAATCACCTCTTAAAGGCACTACCTCCTCACACAATCACATTGATAATTAGATTTCAAAATATAAATTCTGGGGAGACACAAGCATTCAAACCATAGCACTCCAAATAGCCAATATTTCAGGTTGTCAAACATTTCACTGTGGCTTGATTTGCATTTCTTTGACGATTAATGACACATAATACCTTTTCTTACGCTCATTTGCCTTCATATATCTTCCTTATCTTCATTGTGAGGTTTCTATTCAAGTCTTATGCCCATCTAAATAATTTGGGTTCTAGTGTTGTTCTCACTGAGTTCTAAGAGGACTTTATATATCCTGGATACAAGTCCTTTGCCAGATAGAAATGTTCTGAATATTTTCTCCAGGCTTTGCCTTTTCACTGTTTGAAGAGCAGATGTTTTTGAAGAAGGAGCTTCTTAAATTTTTGGTGGGATCGTATTTATTTGTTGTTTCCATGGTCCACGCATTTTCTGTTCTATCTAATAGACTTTAAGAGCTTGGAGATACTGTCTAACAATTTCTTGAATAAGTCTTATGATTTTGGTGTGTACATTTAGATATAGGACCCATTTTGAATTAACGTCTTTGTGGGATAAAGTACTGGTGCAGGGTTCAATGTTCAACTTTTGTCCATATAAATGTTTGTGTTTGCCTATTTTAGCACCATCTGGTGGAAAGATTTTCATTTCTCACTAAATGTAATTTGGTGTTGATTAAAAAGATTAATTAATTAAAATATTAATTTTTGGTGTTCTTTTAAAAGATTAATTAATTGTACATTTTGGGTATATTTCTAAAAAAAATCTCCTGGGGTTTATTAAATATATTCATTTTTCTTTACAGCAGTCTAAATTGTCTTAAGGTACCTTGTTCTATGTCTTAAAGGCAAGTATTGTAAATCCTCCAAATTTGTCTTTGTGAAGACAGCTTTTGAGAATCATCTACCTGCTTATGATTTCCATATACAATTTAGTATCTTTGTCAAATTCCACAAAAACAACTACAACAAAATTTAATGGGCTTATATTGAATCCAAAGGACACTTTGGGGTGTATTTGACACCTCAGCAATTTTGTGCCTTGTGCTTTATGAATATATTTTCCAACTTATTTAGGCATTCTTTATTTTCAGCAAAGATTTTGTGGTTTTCATGTGTTGGCATTACAGGTTAGATTCTGGGACACATTGGCTTTCAGAAAATTTATTGCAGAGTTCTCTCTTGGGATGACTATCTACCTACCATGAAAGTGATGGTAGTGGGATTAGTTAGGAGAAGTTGTGATAAAATACAGTCACAACACATGTGTCAGTTGATCTGATAAGAATATCAAAATCTGGAGTAACCTGTTAAGATCCTGAATTGAAGCAAAGCAACTGGACTGTTATGACTCTCTATTAAGTAGTGGTTGGTTTCAGACTGTACTGAGAGAGGGTATAACCTTAGGTGAAATAACTCTCTTTAGCTGAGAGTAATTGGCAGAGAGGACTCATATATGAAACTTACCTGCCAACACCCCTTCCAGCAGCTAAGAGAATAATTCTTTCAGAACTAGAGGGCTAGGGTGCTGGGGTACTAGGATGCACAGGACTCCACCCACTATATTTCATTCTTTGTGCCTCTTGGGCCAACTTACTTCATAGGATTTCCTGAAAAAGTCCATCAGGACTCTGGTGGGCCTTATTTCCCAGGGGAAATTTGTAAAATGAATTTTAGTGGGATGAACTATAGCCTCTACTACTGAAGGTGTTCTCTTGGCCTCAAAGGATACTCATTATCTCTACTCTCTATTAGCCATTCAAGAGTCCATTCACATTTGGATAGCAACTTTGCTCATTTAGTAGGTTTACTAGAGTAAGACCAAGAACCTCATATCTCAGGTAGTTGAAGACCTGATCATCATGACCTTCTTAAGATGTGACTGCTATACTCCAGTAACTGGTAATGTCCTAAGGAGGCACAAAAAATGTTCAAGTGTGTCATCTGAGTGCCAAAGTTATTCCTCAATTGTGTGACAGTAGCACTATCTCCTTGTGATAATCAGGGGCAATTATCCACTTCAGGTCATTGACTGTTCTGTGTTTCTCCTAGTTTCTTGGCTTAAGTTCAGAGTGCACAGGCAGTAACCAGCGAATAAAATCTGTGGAGACCCTTGTTGGGTCATTAATTGGAAATGTTAACTGTTTGAATAACTAGGATCTACAAAGACCTTTTCAGAGTGCAGTGTTAAAAGCACCATGAATATGGGTTAAGAAAAATGATAGTAAGCAGGACCACTTTCACATTCACATTTTGGTTTCTGGATCCATGATTTCTCTTAGTTGAAGACATAGCACCATACATTAGTTGTGAACTAAGAGTATATACTTCATCCTTGAGTATGATACTCATCCTTACATAGTATCATATCTGAGCTGGTGCCTCAGCTGCAACTTCAGCAAGTCACCTTACTAGAAGGTCAGTCTGACAGATTCTGAGTGGTGGTGTCTGCATTATTAGGACCAGTGGACCCCATTGTTGTGTGCTAATTGCCATACCTCTTGCTATAAAATAAATTCCTTGGTTTCATGCAATGTTTGTGCTTATAAATCTAACACTGTAAATTCTGGGATGTTGGTGCTGGCTGAGTTCTTGTGAAGTAGAAAAGGCAACACTGTCTACAGAATATATGTCACTTTGAGTCAAGATAAATCACTGTCCCTTTCAGAGAGAAGAGGTCTAATGTGGTCAAATTGCCATTGAGTGTCTGTTCAGTCTCCTAGTGAAATGGTTCCATATTGGGGGCTGAGGATTACTCTCTATTTTTGGCAGGTTGGATGTTATCTATCTGTTAATTAAAATGTATATAGTGTATACATAGTATATAGTATTTGTATTTGCATTAATATAATTATTAATTATCATTGGGTTTAAGTCTTTATTCCTGTTATTTGTTTTCTATAGTATTAATACCATTTGTTATTTATTTCTTCTTTTTTCCCACCATTTGTTATCAGGGGTGTACTGACTCACTAAATAAATTGCATTCTGTTGCATTATTCATGTGGTTTTAGAAATCCACTCTATCTCATACATTACCTAATTAAATACATATCCTTTATTTAGTATTTTAAGTTTAATTGTTGTTCTAAGGCTCATAGTATACATCTTTACCTTATCACTATCTACTTCAAAGCAATATTCTATCACTTCTTACGTAATATAAGAATCTAATGACAATATATTTCTCATCACTTCTCTTCTATTTTGTGCTACTTTATCATATCAGTTACTTCTAATAGGTTATAAACCTCAAAAGGCATTGTTATTACTATTTGCTTTAAAGTCCTTTTTTAAATTAAGAAGGATAAAGCATATTTTATATTTAATTACATGTTAACTGTTCCTATTCATTATTTCTTCAAATAAATTTGAATTCCTATGTGGTATGTATTTCTTCTAAAGAACTTTGTTATTGATTGAGCTTTAAGTCTACAGGTAACACATTCTGTCAAGCTTTGTTTAACAAAAATATTTTAATCTCTTTATTTTTGAAGGATTATTTTTGCAATGCATTGAATTCTACATTGACTTTTTATGTCAACTATTTAAAATGTTGTTTTATCGTCTTCTGCAAGTGAAGCCACTTGTATTTTTCCTATATATAATGTATCTTTTTCATCTAAGTGCTTTTAGGACTTTTCTCTTTATTTTTGAGTTGTTGTCATTTGACAGTGACATGGCTGCATATTGTTTTCTGTGTTTATCCTAATTCTTTGATATTATTGGATCTATGGGATGAGTATTAAAGTATTTTAAAGTACTTTACACATGGATGAGGCTTTTTGGGTTTTCTTTTGTTTTTTTTTTGTTTTGTTTTTTTTTTTGAGACGGAGTCTCGCTCTTTCGCCCGGGCTGGAGTGCAGTGGCCGGATCTCAGCTCACTGCAAGCTCCGCCTCCCGGGTTTATGCCATTCTCCTGCCTCAGCCTCCCGAGTAGTTGGGACTACAGGCGCCAGCCACCTCGCCCGGCTAGCTTTTTGTATTTTTTAGTAGAGACGGGGTTTCACTGTGTTAGCCAGGATGGTCTCGTACTCCTGACCTCGTGATCTGCCCGTCTTGGCCTCCCAAAGTGCTGGGATTACAGGCTTGAGCCACCACGCCTGGCCCTGGGTTTTCATTCTTTTACAGTTAGTGCTTCTTTTTGGATAGTTTTATAGTCTGTCTTCATTTTACTGAACTTTTCTTCAGTGGTGCCCAATCTCTGATTCTCTTTTCATTTCAGATATTGTATTTTTCAGTTTTAGAACATCCTTTTTTCATCTGTTTATTTATTATATCCAGTTTGTCCTTGAATTTCTGAATATGTTTATCATAACTAAATGAAGAACCTTGTGTTATAATGCTGATATTCATGTCTTCTATGTGTCATCTCTGTGTCTATGTCTATTGACTGTTTATTCTGTATTTTTCTCTATTTATTTACAAACATTGTACTTTTGATTGTATGCTAGACACTGTGGATGCTAGCTACATTGCTGAAATCTGAATTTGTAAACTTCTTTGAAGAATATTATTCATTGTTCTGGTAAGTGATTAATTTACACACAGATCAGCTTGATGGTGTCAAGACTTGAGTACGTCTAAAATACTGCCAGTCCTACAACTTGGTCTTTCTGAAGTCTGAAATAGAAGTTGATGGTTTTCAGAGAGGATCAGTCCTCTTAGCCCTAAGAAGTCTCTAGAATTTTCATTTAACTTCCATTCAGATCTCTTTCAGAAACTGTTATGATGTCTCAGCCTGTGCAAATGTAGCTTAATATTTCATAAAAGAATCAAGATAGACCACGTGCAGATTTATGGGCTTCCTTCTCAGTGTGTTATATGTCTCTCCTCTTCAAACTTCTGTCCCATAAATTTTAGCCACCTCAGCAGCCCCAAATCCTACAGATCTCTGTTTGTCTACCCAGCAATTCTATTGCTTTGTATCTGTCTTCGCTTCTCTATGGCTCAGTTTGGAGAGTGTCACCAGATAGGAAACTAAGGCAAATGTGGAACTCGTATTTTCCTTTATAAAGGATCAGAGCTCTGAACTATATGTGTATGATAGCATCATTTTACAGCTTTTTATGGTAAGAAAGTCCAACAACTGTTTTTTTATCCTAACTGTAACCATAATTTCGCTCCTTCTGTGAAAATAAGTAGGTATCTTTACATTGTGATTTATTCTTTACAAAGCAATTGTTATTTTATCACATTATTCTCAAAATATCATCAAATAAATTAGAACTTATGACAGGTAGGGAAGAAGGAAAATTTTAAGCTCCATATTTCTGATAAAGATATTAAGCCTAAAGAAGAATAACTGATTTGCTTTAAACAACCTGAATTCATATTCAGTCTACTAATTTTTATGTAGTATTCTGTCTACTGTAAAAATGTTATTTTAAAGAAAAATATTTTCTTTTTGTTTTTTAAGTATATGTTTTCTGGACTTTTGGATCTCTGTTTAAGCACATGCTTTCTTTTTGCAAATTACAATTTATCAGCATTCCAGAACTTTTATATCATTTTTTAACTTAGGCTTTTGCTTTTCTGTATTTTCTTCTTTCCTTCATTCTGAGAAATTCAACATTAAGTGTGCCTAATTTTCTGACTGGTTTTATTAGCCCAATATATGCAAACAGGGATGATCACTACATTTATTTTAATAAAAATTTTAATGTGATGTTAAAAATGTAAACATGATATGATTTTTATAATATAATTGTGATGCCCATAGATAAACATTTGATCCATCTGTTCTAATTATAATCTCACTGCACTTGTAATTTAGTATTAATATGGTTAACTCCACTACAATCTTGGCATCATCTTTGACTCCAAGCTTCCTAAGGCAAGTAAAGACTATGTCTTTCTTGTTTAACCACTAGCGCTTACTACAATAGCTGGCTTATAGTGGGCATACATTAAATACTTATTGAAGGTTTGAACAACAAATGCTGATGAGGTTATGTATATAACTCTGTATTCAATTCTGAGAATCATAATTCAAGAAGGTCATGACAAATTAGATACAATGGAGGAAAGAATGGCTTAAATAAATGGTCAAATGTGTGGAAAGGATGATTGAAAAAGAAACCAACGTTACACTGAAAAGAGACCCCTAAGAGGGCACACAATGACTGTGTTGAAATATTTGAAGTTATCTTATATAGGTTGTGTGGTAGGCTTTCTCTGTAATGCTTTATAGAAACTCACTAAGTCTAATATGTAATGTTTCAGAGAGGCACATTTCCAGCTCTGTATAAGCAGGAATTCTTTTTGAGATAAATGAATACACATTAGAATTAAAAGCCTTAAGGATGCAGTTGCATTCATACCTTTTCTTGGTTTTAGGGACTAAATTTATCAATTGAGGAACATGAAGGCAATTTATGTATCATTTAGAGATGCATATCAGGTGATATATAAGTTTAATCCCAAACTACATTCATAAACATATGATTCCACCATTCAACAAATGTTTATTGAGTTCCTAGTATATGCAACATCATGAGGAAATAATTTTATACCATAGGGAGGGTTTATTTCCAAAAACTGTCACTTGACGAGAAATTCAGAGAGTATTTTCCCACCTTATTTGTATTTGTAGCTTTTTTAAAGAAATTTTACTGCTGAGAGTGATGTACACACGCATACACACACTCTTAAATAAAAAGAACAAAGAAAGTTCAAGAATAACTACTTATCTGACAGATTCTTAGCAGAAAATTAAAGTAATTATATTTTCTAAAGATTCTCAAGATTTAATAAGATAAATTATTAGGACAAATGATCACTGAAACAGATCACAGAAATCACAAAATGTATTATTTAAGGAAAGATTGTTCTTTGTGACTTAAAATGAGAAGGATCCATATGACATGTTTGAGATTAGTTTCAACATACAACCTTTCTTGAAGTTTTCCATCCTCCAGTATTCTCTACAAACAATTATGAATGCACCAAATTGCTCCTTGAGCTGCCATGAACAACTATGAAGCATAATGTAATACAAAAATTCCTATAAGCTTGAAAATAGTGACACTATGAAATTTGAACTTTCGTAATCTCAGCAGCTTATGAATATATGTGAGGTCATATACAGGCTTCAGTAAATAAGATCATTACTATCATCTACTGATAACACATGTACTTTAGCTTCCTGCAAAGACTCTAGACTCATATATGTTAGTCTCCAAGGGTCTGTCAAATGTTCAGCAGTATTTACAAATGTAGACACATAACTGACAATGCCAAAGACAATTCTGCATGGCGTAGCTGTTTTTATTGCTGTGGCCACTGCCAAAGGCTGGGAGTCATCAGATCTAGAACGCTCTGTCACTTAATTGCCTCTGGTTTGAGATGAGCAGTTTATCCTTTAATGACAACTCCGCAAGTCATAGAGGGGGTTCCCGCTGCTCACTGAGTGTGGGGCACACCATCACTGCTTCATGCTACCCAGATCCAGCATCTTCTTTCTAATGTTTGTCTCCACACTTCCAGAAAAGCGGCCATTCTCATTCCACCTTTTGATGTAGCATGCACTGGTATAACGTGGTTCCACTCCAGAGTTTGGTGATTTCTTCTATTGGTGGGCAGAGATGTTCTCTTTCGGTTGTTTCATGAGCCCATGGGATCTCAAAGCCTGTGGAGATCATGAAGGAGATAGAGAAAAGTCCTCTCTCCGTGAGATCTGAGCATAGTTTCTTGGGCAACGGTGCGTGACACAGCTCAGTAAACCTGCCCCTTATGCTAGGAAGAGAGAAGCCTAAAAATATGTTTTAACATTACACTATGAGGAAGCCTTAAGTTATACTTTAAGGCTTCTCTCTCTGGTATATAGATATGCATGCAAGTGCATGTCCCAGCATCAGACTTAAACAAGAGCCATTGTATGGCACTCAGAATCTCTATTCCCTTCTGACAACTAAGTTCTTATAACTAGATCAAACTCAGGATTCCAAAATTCATGTTACCTCAAGAATCGGTCTCTCCTCAGAGGATGCTCACTCTCCATGTAAATAGATGTTTTCCAGTTTTGTCTCATTAATAATCCCCAGAATGCTCAGTTATGCCTGAATGTCCAGGCGTAATCACAATAGAGAGACACCCTGTAAGGCAGGATAACAGATGTGCTAATCCTTTTGGCAGAAGCTGTGATGTTTGGAGATGATTACTAGAGTATTTACATTTCTCATTATATATCTCAGAAATTATATGTGAAGCTAAAAGGAAAACAGAAAAAATGTCATTGTATGGAAAAATCAAGTAACTACGATTGACTGTATAAAAGTAAGCATAGGCTTACCTTTTTCCCCATTCTAGAATATCTGCAGTGCTTTATAATTACCTTATAAAGATAGTACTAATTGAGGAAAGAAAGAAAGAATCCAGTATATATGTCTCTTACCCTTTGTAATTCTTGTAATACCCTCACTATTTGGGAAGACCGTCTTGGAACCAGTGACTCTCCACAACCTGTGTGAGTGAATCATGGCACTAGGTAGGAATGTGATCTTAAGTTAAGCGATTTTCCTACTGTTAAATTTGAACATACTGCATCCTACCCACACTTTGTTTAAGTCAGTACAGCTTGTCTTCATTACTGGGAGATTTTATGAGTGAAATTTTTGTTTGGATTCATCCAGAACATATAATTCATATACAAGATTACTATTTTTGCAGATACACTGTTGGCCTTTTTTGACCTACACACATCAAGAGGTGTTAGGTTAGGCACAAACAGTACACTCGACCTCATAAAGTTCACAGATGTCTCAAAGAGGAAATGGAAATTAGATAATGTGTTCTTGTTCCTCTCTGGGATGTACTGGGTAGGGCACATTACTTCCTGGATGCACTGATCGTATCTTTCCCCATTTTATGCAATGAAGTATGACCAATATCCTACTTTCCTTAAAATTATTGCCACAGAGACTAGGTTCTTTCCCCCTCAATAAAATTGACTGGGGTTGACTACTATTTGTGGTCCTCTCTCCCCTCCCCTCCTCTATGACTGTGCCACTCTGCTCGAACTTGCTATATCCTTGATATCTACTCTCCTGTTACTGCCTTTTCTCTCTTTACTGCTTGCCACACAGTTTCTAGGCTAAGATGATAAACTGAGGACATACGCACTAATATAAGGAATTACTCTGGAGAAAAGGCATAAATGGCATGCCCCTTGCCATAGTCATTTGGACTGTTCACAGATATTCTTGTTCATTTCGCCTTCCCAGTCAACAGAAAGACTGCATGTACCTGCCTTTTAGTAGTTAGGAATGGCCATATTGTTTTACTTTGCCCAATAATAGGTGAATGAAGATAATATTAGTCATTTCTGGACAGAAAGTGAAACAAGGTATTTGTTTTGTTATATTCCTTTTTTTTTTTTTTTTTTTTTGGTCTCAACCACATGAGAACATGTATTGAGATGGAGATTTCATCACCTGCAACATGAATGACTACGATGAACAGAGTCTGCATGCTAACCTTCAAGGCACAGACAAGGAATGAAAAATCAACTTGTGTTTTGAAAAGCTGCTGAGATTTGGGTGTGCTTGTTAGTGCAGTGCAGCCTAGCAGAGCCTGACTAGTATAATCATTAATGTAAATTATAAAGCTAGTTTCTCGGCATATGATCTCATTTAATTTCTAATTGGTTATTGAAATCTTTTGTATATAATGAACAGCACTAGGTATTTACTTAAGATGCAAGTATAAAAATTAGCAGCATTCAGTCTTCACTGTCAAGATGCTCAGAATTTATTCTCTCAGGAAGTTTATGTTCACTAGCATGGTACATGTCAGGTTATTCTGCACAGTTTTATTCTGCATGGATAAAAATCATTGAGGGGTAGAGTATCCATTTATGAGTCTATGTGTGGGGGTGGGAAATGAGATTTTTTTTTTTCAGGTACCAATTCCCTAGGTGCAAACCATAGTAAATGCAAATTCAAATGGTCCCATATCCAAGGCACATAAACCAAAAAAGCAAAGTGGGAAGTAGTAGAAGATATTACCCAGGATTAGATATCTACCTAGGCACAGTGATACCATCAGAGAATGGCAAGGGAAGAAATAAAACTTAGGATGCACAGATGAGCCTTTTGGTTGCTTCAGCCTACAATACTAGAGTTTAATGCAAGCATAAATATAAAAAGGGATCTGGATGAGAACAAGAGATCCAGAAAGAAGGCAACCAGAAGCATCTGCCATATAAAAAGTTGGGATTAGGTAGAAAAGTTGCAGCCCAAACTCACAGAAATACTCTGGGTAAGAGGAGCTCACAGGCCCAAGTGGAGAGTGGCATCCAACCAAATTGCTGCAGCAAGGGCCACTAATGTGAAAAGCGGATCTTCTATCCTGGTACGGCCGTTTTCTTGTATGCAAACTTGAGCCTACATAGCTTCTTTGTGCCTTAATTCCTTAATGTGTACAATAAGAATAATTTAATTCATATTTTATAATGTAAGCATTAAATGAGGTAATCTCTATAAAGGATATATGATAGTGGCTGGCATATAATAAATGCTTAGCAAAAACGAGCCATTATTTTTACTGTGGATACCATTATGTGATTATTCCTTCTTTGGAGTTCCAAGTAGTGTGTATATCGGTTCAGAAAATGTGGGTGATGACATTAGAAGCATCATGTAAAATAGTACCAAAGCCAGGCTGATTTGGCTGAGCCAATGTGAAATGTTAAGCCGAGTAATTAAGGAAGTATTTTTTATTTGCTTTGGTGCCTAGTTTCATTATCTTGGTTATATGAAAATATATATTTGGCTTTCGTGAGAGGACTTTAGCAATTCTAAGAGGAAAGGAAACCTTTTAGTAAAGTCATTGCCAGAAGTTAACGTTTTTGATTTTTATTCCTTCTTTAATCCATTATGATTTTTTGCGCTCATCCAGTGCGATTTGTTTAATATTCTTTCTCCTCCTTCCATTTACTTCCAAAAATGCATTGGCCATTAAACCCATTTTGTAAACGTGATACATTAATATGGGTTTCCTTCACATTTTTATGATGCTGACACTAGCAAATACTAAGAGGAGGTTGAAGCTGTCAGGGTTTTATGTGACTTTGATGACAGGTATTTTTAAGGCTTCCTTTCTGCTATATGATTTGAGGAGTGTGGTACCTCTTTTTTTTTATTTTTAAATGTAGAAAATACATTTTCTATAATGTTAAGAAAACCCATTGGTGATTAGAAAGATTAAGCAGACACCATGGCTCTAAGAAATGCAAACATAAGGAAAATGAATTGTACGATTTAGATTTAGCCAAGGGCATTTCAAGGCTCAGGCTGCTTTTCTCAATGAATATAGGAGTAATAAATACTTTGTCTTCTCTTATAGCAAAACCAGGCTGGCCTCTAAGTCAGACATTTTGGTAAACAATGAAAAGTATTTGAAAATATTCTTGGCTTTCTTAAGGACTGTGAAAAAGAAAATGACATCTAAATCTTTGCATACAGTTAGTCTGAAGTAATACTACAGAAGACGATTATTTGGAGGAAGAAGGGGTGCTTGTAAAAGAAGCCAGATGGGTAGACAACTATTGAGACTGCATAGTGGCTAATTTGCGCAATAAGAAACGGAGTAATATATAATAGTGACACATTTATCAAAAGTGTATTTCTCTTATGCCTATTCTCTCTCTAAATATTTGGCATGCATTTTATTTACGTACCTATTTAAAATTCTCATTTATTCCTCACCCCTTCCCCACTATTTTTTTTAAAGATCCACTGAAATGTGTTGCATGCCTGTGAATTATACCCCAAGTGTGACAGACGATAACTACTTGGAGGATGCCAAGTTTCAGTTGCCCTAGCAACAATAACCAGGGGATGCTTCTCAGAACTTCTGCCTCCTCTCTTCCCCATCATTTTTCCTGTTTTGAGAGTTAGATAACATGGTTACCAGAATTACAGAAACTGGTTTCCCCCTGACATAATGAAAAGGGGAAAACTTAGATATGTCTGCCTTTTTCTTACCATCAAGGGAAATTCTGCCTATACCTGCAGTGAAGACTGAATAGAGAGGGACCCCATAGAAGGGAAAGAGCTGCCTGCTATCATACTAATAAATACTCAATGGTGAGAGAATTAAATGTCAGAACTGCAATTGCAAACTGCTTTTGAGAAATAAAAAAATCATTGTTGAATTTTCCACAAGTAAGCTGGAAGAACAGTACGCAAATTGCATTCCAAGTTGCTATGTTCTCTGAGAAGAAATTTTTGGTCTGTTCTATTGAATCTGAAAATTAATGAATCTGAATAATAGAATCTGAATTCTATTGAATCTGAAAATTAAAAATTATTGAAAATTAATGGCAGACTTAATTTTTCTTTCTCGAATGAGGAAAGCCTAATAAATGGGAATGTCATCTAGATAGTGATATGCAAAACTTATTTTGATTATTTATGACTTATTGATATGTACATCTGCCACCATCCCAAATAAATATTCATACCAAACCAGAGAATGAAGTTTAAGGAAATTTGTTTGCTAAGAGAAGGAAAGCAAATTTCTATGAAGCAAATAACTTTCATCTTCAAGGATCCTCTCTTGCAAGGTTCCCTTCTAAGGCCCTGTAACTAAATTTGCATTTGTAGTTTTTTTTTTTATCCTTACTCCCCCCTCTCACCATTATGTAAGCTTTAAACTCCACAAATTCTGGATCCACTCCGAAAAAGAAAAGGGACATGAATGACTTGTGTGATCACTTATTGTTGCTTTTATATTATGACATTCAGACTTCTAACCTTGTAGTTCTGTTTTGAATATTCATGTCTGTTTTATTTCCTCTCATTTTGGGGGATATAATAAATTCTCCATCAATTCCAGGCTTGTACATATTTAAACAGCAATAACAAAAAATGTGCAGTTTGCATGCATCATTGTACTTTCAAAGCCATTTAATAAAATTATAAGTAGGAAATGAAATGGCAGATAATAGAAAATACACAGGACAGATCAAGACATTTTAACATAGCCCATTCTTTGCTAGCATGGTTTTTTCGAGTCTAGTCTATGTGATTTCCAAGGGACACATCAGATTTCTGACTTTTTTGGATCATGTTAACAATAACAATAAATTTAATGAAGTAGATGCTTAATGGATATTCCTTTAGAACTCCTTTTCCATAATCTTTTAATAAGTAGTGTTCATCACATATATGCCACTAATATTCAAAGGATATGCCAAACAATCCTTTGGGGATTTACATAAAATAAATTGAGTTTTACAAATAAGATGCTGGAAATTTTTAGTAATTAGTTAAATCCAATACTTTGTGCTTCCTCTGGGAAAGTTTTGAAAGGTGTAGTAAAACTTGAGTCTTTGTTCTTCCACTGATTACTTTTATCGCAATTTATGTTTTCTGTAAAAACAGATACATCCATTAAGTTGCATTTTCTGGGTACAAGATCTTTATTTTAACTTTATTTATCAAGAGCACAGTGGTTTGAACCCAGTAGTTTCTGATATATATTACTTCAGTTGAATCTGACATAATAAATTTTTCAAAAACTTTGATCTCAAACCCTACAGCTTATAGAGGTGGTAATGAGAATCGCATAATAGATACTACTGGAAATTTTTATCTTTACCAAAATATTTAAATGGTTTAAAGAGAATATATTCACATAATTCAAAATTTAAAAGGAACAAAATGAAATATGTACATTGGCAAAAACTCACTCCACTTTCAGAGCTATTTTAAGCATATACGAATATAAGTGCCCACATTCTTTTTAACATCTTATACAAATATGGAAGCTTAATTTTTTTTCCTCAACACTGTCTTGTAGATAGGCCCATATCTGCAAACAAACAAATGAACAAAAAGCTATGTTCACATTCTGTGTTGTGGCTACATTGCATTTTATTTTATCTTTTTAGTATAATGTATGAAAGTGACCATTTATTGATGCATGTTTAGATATTTTTCTAATCTTCTCTCACTAAAAACACAATTGCAGTGAATAATCTTGTATATGACACTCTTGTACAAATAAGAACAAATTTAATAGATCATATTCCCATTTCTGATTTAAGGGACAGAAGTTGTATATTTTTGTATATTGATAGATACTACCAAATTGTCTCCCACACAGGATAAATTCATTTATATTCACAATCAGAATGCCCTTTTCCTTCATTCTTACTTACAGAAGTTGCCATCAAACTTTTCAGTTTCAAACTACAGTGACAAAATTTTTCACCATAGCTTCAATTATTTTTTTTTCTATTTTTGAAGTTGAAACTTTAAAAACTTTGTTTAAGGACTTTTACATTTATTTTTGCTGCAGCATAACTTTGTTGATATCTCCTTCCTTGTATTCAATACAATGTTCAATTATTTTTTTTTCTTGTGTCCTTGGTCATCATTTTTCTCTTCTGTTACTGTGTAGGATTCTTAAAGGTCAGTACTTGGCTGCCTAGTTCATCACTGACTCACCAGCTCCCATAGTTCATCACTGACTCACCAGCTCCCAGCACAGCAGTGTCCATAGTAGGCATTCAGCAAATATTTGTTGAACAAATGACTCAGGGAGTGAGTCCACCAGGAGATCTCTAATATATGCCAGAGAACTCTGTCCTTGATTCTGAGCTCAATTACTTCTGAGTCTCCTAAAACAGTTGGCTATTCTTCAAGATTTTTTTGAAAGCTTGGTAATGTATTTGAAATGGAATTGAGAAGCACAATATTAAAGAGACTCATACTTAATATTTTAGAATATGATATCCTCGTGATTTCTCTAAGATATCTAAATTATAACCATAGTTTAGTTTTCCATGAGGAAGATGATTTTTTAATGGAAATTATTGGTTAACTTAAAGTTTTTCAGTACTGTCATGGAAAGAGAAGCAAAAAATGTGTCTAAGAAGCAGGGAAATAATACATTTATTTATGGACTTCCATATTATACATAGAGCACTACAAAACTTTTCTGTTAAATGGTACACAAATTTGCTACACTGAGCTTTGTCATTGAATGAGAATGTACAGCTTTCAGGAAGGTAAATTATTGAAAAAAAAATTACTATCAAGACATTGGGCTTCAATCATAAAATGAATAGTAATTTAAAACTTCTTTCCACAGAGAGTATCATCCCCTGTGTAAATTCTTTCAGCAATTACAGATACGTAGCAATTGTTAAAGTTGCTAATTAGATTGGTAGTGTATTTGAGTGACTGATGTCACAAAATGCATAAATATTGCTACATTTTTAGGCAGAATTCAACAAATAGTGTTTAGCGTTTTTTCCCCCTCATTTTGACAATAAAGACTCTTGTGTAAAGAATTCTTGTGGTTTTAGAGTCTACCCTGTTCATGTTAAATTATCAGATGCCCAAAAATAAGTCTTTGTTTTTCTCTGTAGTACATCAGAGTTATAAATCTAAATAAGGCCCAGAGCTTACCCTGTAGCATGTATTTGAGTTGAGAGTATAGAGAGCTCTGCTAATGATATAAAAGTTTAGTTTTATTCTGAGCAGAACCACACACCTGAAATGTTGTCACGTTATCACTGATTTCAGGATTTGCACTAAGGAAACCAGAGGAAAGAGGTTGGAGAATTAGGTAGGTTGGGACAGAAGGGTCTCAGATTTCAGGGGAAGAGAAAAGGGGCTTGGAATAAAAAGAGGACAGGCATAGCTGATACACTCCAGGAGACATGTTACTTTATAATCAATTTTAAAGGTCTTTCCCCGGCATTGTAATTTTGTAATGCAATCCTTAAAACTTCAAGTTAATTTGTTAAACCAATGTGATATCAAGTAAGCTACTGTAAGGAAGCCAATGTGTGGATACATATCCATGTCTTGGAGGGGCAATTGACTAGACAGAGCAGGCTCAACACAGAGAACCAGTGATGGAATGGACTGAGACAATGCTGAAGAATCTCAGCTCTAAGAGTCAAAACTGAGAAATGACAAATGACTGCCACCCCTCCAACACACTCCCTGTGGGGGCTCAGAAACAGCAAAATGGGGTCTGGGTTTCTGTTCTTATGGGGATGAGACTTAGGTATTTGTGAAATGGTACAGGATAAGTAAGCTCAGAAGACAGGAAATGTGGGAGGATAATCAAATGTGGCTTAACAATATACTTATAGACATCTGTTACAAGTCCTCAGTATTGTTCAAGAGTGGTTCTTGTCTCATATTTCAGTGCTTACATTATGAGCTTTCAAAGTTACTGATGCATATTCATGTGCATTAATATCTTCTCCCTAACCAGATCACAAACTCCTTGAAAAACAGGAATTCTTACACATCATTCTTCTCTCTCATAATATCTAACTTGGTGCTGAGCCAATATTATGGTGCTCAGCATATATTTATAAAATGGATACTTTATTGGACATTTATTTTAAGACTCTATGGCCTATAATCGCAAAAGATTGTAATCATATGATATGGGATTTTAAATGTGTCTATAGTTTTTTCTTTTTGGAATGTGAACTTCCACTTACTTCATTTTGATTCTTTTTTCTTTCACTGCTATCTTTACTTTGACTGTCAATAGCACCTGATTTTCAGAGTTCCTTTTAAAGATCACCAAGACAACTCTGAAATATCTTCTTATTGTAGGCTACAATAAAATCAACAATACCTCACATCTCAAGTCTATACTCATGTATTAGGCATAATTCATGAATGCTTAAGTACCTACGTCCCATGATGGTCCAGCTGTTTATACAAACATAAAGTACAAACAAGACTTGGAGCTCTGAGCAGAACTGTGACCAGCTGATGCAGAACTGTGACCAGCTGATACTTAAAAAAAATTTAATATTTTCTTCCAAAAGATCTTGCTCTCAAAACTTTTATATATAAATTTAATTTGTTTCCTAGTACTGGATAAGCCTGCAGATTAACGTACATCAGGAGCAGCAGTGAACAAGTAATACATATTTCATTCCCTCAATGAAATGGGAAGAACGGAGGAAGGGAGGAGAGAAAAAGAAAGCAATTGGTGGTTCAATCTTTGTGCACACAGTCTCTTCACTGATGGGAGTGCTGAGTTTGATCCAAAATCCTGCATGCCGCAGTCTATGAGATGAGAGAACAAACCACACCAAGATGGTCATGCTATTTGCTTTTGCAGTCATCTTCAAGAATAATACAGGTGGTACTTCTAACCAGGCTGGGCGTTTCTGGTGGCTACATTATCATTTTGACTAGTGAGTTCTCAGGGTTAGTAACTGAAAAAAGTTATGCTCAATTTTTTTTTTTTTTTTTTTTTAATTATAAACATGGGTTGGGGGTGGCTAAGCCTTGGTTGTTCCTCTGCTGTTGCTTCTGCTTATTCACAGTACGTTTCCTAAGACTGTGCAGCTGACGCTCAGCAGACTTCCAGTTTTTGTTCAGGTCTGGTTTTGATCTGTAGTGTTCAGGGATGAGCAATTCCTTTCAAGTTATTTGCAAACCTTGTCAAAGCCTGATTGCAGCGTGACATTGATGACAGACTGATTATTACTTGTCTTAAAAAGCAGTGTAAGAACATATTGGCTTTCATGCAAACATCCAGCTTGTCATTAGTGTGCAGTGCAAATGGCAGCGGTTTCATACCGGAATCCTGGAAGCCGAGGCAAAGGGAGTCTCTGCTTCTATTGGCCCTGGAAGGACTTCAGTAACATTTTAGGGATAATTTTTGTCAAGTTAAATTTCCACGGAACTAAGATAAATGGTCTTGCTTTGAAATTTCGTTGGTTATCTTGAGAGACATTTATTCCAGTTGGTTAGGCAGAAAAAAATTTAAAAGACATAAAATACTATTAAAATATAAATAGCTCATTTTCCCAATAAAACAAATCTGCTAAAGCTTAGAAGTGAGATCAGTGGCAAAGTTCTGCTTACTTTGAAACCCTAAGAGCCAGAATCAACTAGATGAATAAATTAGCTACTTGGGATGTGAGTTAGACCTTGCAATGGTACTTGTCCTTTTCAAATCTCAGGAACTTAATTGAATTAGAGCAGCTTATGTATTCTGTAATGCCTTCCATGAATTAAAAACTCTATAATTTCAATTTTATTCAAGAGTTGTAAACTACATGTCTACCTGATACTTAGGAGAACGTTACTGTCTGACAACTAGTGGTATCTATGGTAGGGATCTTGTACTGCCTCCTCATCTGTGTTTCTTTTGCTATTTCTTGCTTTTACTGGTAGAAAGGTAAAGGAATAATCTCATTAGGCAAAAGCCACTGAATCACAGAAATAACTAACTCAATTTGTTAAACAAAACAAAACAAAACAAACAAACAAGCAAACTCTAAAAGGAGATGACTTGCTTAAAGTTAATTGGAACTTTCCATTAAAAAAAAGCATATGTACAAGAAAAATAATAAATCAACATATAAAAAATTAGATCTCTATAAATTAGCAGCACATGTTAAGAAAGAAATCAATAGATAATATTTACAGTAGCACATATCAAAACCTCAAATACTAAAAAATAATAATTATGAGAGGCACCCAAATCCTCTATGTTGTGCACAAGTAAACTTCTGAGAAAAAATTTTTAAATCTAAAGAAATGAAGGAATATATGTTCCTGCATTGGAAGTCTCAATATTATAAAAATGAAAATTCTCCTCAAATTGATCCATAGATTCAATGTTCTCTCAATCAAAATAACAGAAAGCTATTTTTCTTTTTCCTTTTTAAATTGGCGAGAGGTGATTGGCATGCTAATTCTAAAACATGGAGCCTGTCATCCGAGCGCTTTGGGAGGCTGAGGTGGGCGGATCACTTGAGGTCAGAAGTTCAAGACCAGCCTGGACAACAGGATGAAACCCCATCTCTACTAAAAATACAAAAATTAGCCAGGCATGGTGGCAAGCACTTCTGGTACTAGATACTCAGGAGGCTGAGGCAGGAGAATCGCTTGAACCCAGTCGACAGAAATTGCAGTGAGCCAAGATTGTGCCACTGCATTCCAGCCTGGGCATCAGAGTGAAATTTGGTCTCAAAATAAATAAATAACTATAATAAATAAATAAATAAAACACGTATGGAAATGCCAACGATCTAGAATAACAAAACAATCTTGAAAAAGAACAAATCTGGCTGAATTGTACAAACAAAGATCAAGTCTTATTACAAACGTGCAGTAATTAAAACAGTGCAGTGTTAATGTAAAATTAAAGAAATAGGCCAACAGAACAGAATAAGATATGCGGAAGCTAACCCACACATATAATCACCTGATTTATCACAAGGATGTCACAGCAACTCAGTGTGGAAAAAATGGTGGCTTTGCTAAATGGTTACATCAATTGGATAACTGTTTGAAAAATAAAACTGTACCTTAACTTACACCATTTACAAAATTGAATTTGCAGTGGATTTTAGACATACATGTGGAAGTCCAAAGAACAATACTTCTGTAGAAGAAATCTTAGGAAAATGCCTTCACGATATTAGGGTAGGAGGATTTCTAGACTGTTAAGTATAAAAGAAAAGATTAATAAATAAGGTAATTTAAATTAGTTAATTCTGTTTACCAAAAGATAGCTTTAATCGTGTGAATAGTAAGACTACCAAGGTAATGGGAGAAAATAATTGAATAGTCATATATATACAGAAAGTTGTCTAATACATACATATATGTGTGTGTACTTATATGCAAGTTATATAAAAAATTCCAATGAATCAATGAGAAAAAGAATAACTAAAAAAAGGGGGTGGGTGTAGAGGCTCATGCCTGTAATCCCAGCACCTTGGGAGGTCAAGGTGGAAGGACTGCTGGAGCCCAGGAGTTTGAGATAAGCTTGAGCAACATAGTGGGACCCCCATCTCTATAAAAAATTTAAAAATCAGGCCGGACACGGTGGCTCACGCCTGTAATCCCAGCACTTTGGGAGGCCAAGGTGGGTGGATCACGAGGTCAGGAGTTTAAGATCAGCCTGGCCAAGATAGCGAAACCCCATCTCTTCTAAAAATACAAAAATTAGCTGGGCATGGTGGTGGGCACCTGTAATCCCAGCTACTTGAGAGGCTGAGGCAGAGAATTGCTTGAACCTGGCAGGTGGAACTTGCAGTGAGCCGAGATCGCGCCACTGCACTCTAGCCTGGGCGACAGAGCGAGACTCAGTCTGAAGAAAAATAAATAAATGAATAAAAATAAATAAAACATTAGCTTGGCATGGTGGTGCACACCTATAGTTCCAACTATGTGGGAGGCTGAGGTAGGAGGATTGCTTGAGCCTAGAGGTTGAGCCTGCAGTGAACCATGATAGTGCCACTGCACTACAGGCTGAGTTACAGAGCAAGATTGTATCTAAAAAATAAAAATAAACCAAATGCTTTAGCAGTCACTTAACCAAATAGGATAGCCAAAGGGCCAATAGCCATAAGAAAATGTGGTTGGAATCATTAGTCATCAGCTAAATACAAATTAAAGCCCAAAATCAAAAAAAAACTTTTTTTTTTAACAGAACACTATAAAGAAGAATGACTACAATTTTAAAGGTTAAAAATGCCAAGTGTTAGTGAGACTATGAATTAGAGAGATTTCTCAAAAATTATACAAATTAACACTCCATAACTCAATAATCACTTTACTGGAAAAGAGTTTTTCAGTATTGACAAAAGCTAAATATATACATAACCAATTCTACTCTGAGTTAGACACGCAATAGGAACGAGTGCTTATGGCAACAAAAATGTACATAAAATTTTTATAGTAACTTCATAATATCTTCAAACAGGAAACAACCCAATTATTCATCATATGCAGAAGAATAAATCAATACATTATAATATATTTTTGTAATGGAATATTTAGCAACAGTGAATAATAACAATTACTTACAGTGAGCACTGATAACATAAAAGCACAAGGAGTTGCCTGATAGAAGTGAGAGGTCAGTAAGAATAGTTAAAGGAAATTTTAGAATTTTAATTTTTCATTTATAGAGTAGGGGGCAAGTAGATATTTTCTAACATTAATGGATAAGTGAAAAAGGACAAGGTATAAAAATACTCTTTAGACTAATGACTAGAAATGATTAAAAACAACTGACTAAGTGGGAAATTTACTCCTATTTTTCTTACCTTTAAACAATATGTATTTTGCAAAATGTTTCACAATTAACATTTTAAAGTTACAAAACATACTTCATATTTGAGATGACTGAATGTGAATTAGAAGAAGAAGAGCACCAATTTTGCTGATGTCGATATGTATACAACAGGAAAGCCATTAAAAATATAGTGGAAGCCAAAACCTGCCCAAGTCAAGAATTCAGATAGGTCTTAACTGAAACTATTCTCACCTACCAGTCTCAGTAAAGACCATTCCCTGGAATCTTACACCAACAAGCATATGCATTAGTCAGTGTGTGAGATTCGGTGGGGAGGACTTGGCAGAAAGACAAAAAAGAGTCTCCAAACTTCTTTGGAAAGTGTTTTGCCACTTATCCTAAAGCTATAATTCTGCCAACTGGAGTCAGTGGGCTATTATAAATTTATATATGCGTTTAATCTGCCTGGAGAATTTTTTTACTTATATGGTACATCAACATTTCAAAACAACCTTTTAAGATACAGAATCTTCCAAGAGGAAGGTTCTTTATATGTGAGAGGCAGCTTTCCTTCTGAGGGACAGCAATGACTAGTTTGTTTGGGTACAAAACTGACAGTTGGGAAAGTCTTAAATATAATTCTGGCTTTTCTACTTCCTTAGGTTGGCCATACAGAATAAAAACGAACCTGTTAAGGAAGCAGAATTTTGGAGGAAGTACATACACATATTAGAGAAGCACTAGAAACCCTACTGTAATAACAGTTAGAGAATCCCTGGACCACTATCTGAGTTATCTTGTCTGATAACACCTGGATAGAAACTGTTGTCAAAATTAGCACATAGGCTTCATGAGACTTAGTAAAGTGAAATGAAAACATAAAAAGATTCTGTAGAAAAAATATATAATTTTGTTAAATTTCTTTTGCCTTTATAATCTGAAAAGAAATAACTTTAAAATATTGCAAGTGAGTAAATGTTTTGAAAACAATTAGATAATGTGATAACCTGAAAGTGAAGTTCTCATAGAAAACCCATTTTGTGGCATTCTGGAAGAGGAATCTTAGCCTTTGATAGGTCTGCTATATTGATACCATACCCTATTAGGATTTAGCCTACAACCTTACGGCTGCCAGGCTGTCTCAGAGAGCTGGGGTCATTCATTGCGGGTTGAGGCACACTCCACAAGTAGTATGACTGGTTCTTTATGAGGAAGTATTTACAGTCTTTTTAGTTTAGCTTTTTGTAGAGGGAAAAATTCACCATAGAGTCTGAGAAAATTTTCCTCAAACTATATTTGCTGAAAAATGGAAATGAAACAAAGGAACCCAACAGGAAGCAATTGGGGGATTAAATAAAGGATATGGTGAGTAGATAGAGGTGTAAGTGTAAAGATTCCCTTAGTAAGGAAACATTCTCTTTCAAATGAGCCATCTAAATTCTGGCTTAGTAATTGGTAAAATTATGAAATATATTAATTAGTTTATTAGAGTATTTGTTAGAGATTGAAGCGTCTCCAAAATAAAAGCATAGTATTTTAAGAGAAGATTAAGAAATCTAATATTTAGCAAGTCCTTCAAGTAGGCTAAGGTGTTGGAACAGAAAATGAAAAATAACTGACGAATCCCATATGGTTTTAGTAATTTTAGGTTCCTAATAATTTTAGGTTCCTAACTTAGAAAAGGTATAGCTGTGATCACTTTACAGATCCTAAAGTGAAACATCATAACTCCACTGAGGAAATGTACCAATTAAGAGAATTTTTATAACATAAAGAAGGAAAGTGAATTATGATGATTAAGCATGTTATAGGCCTACTCATATATGAATAATTCCAAATTCTTTGTAATGGACGATTTACTGTGTCCATTGCAAGAGGATTCACTAGAACATTGATACTAGGTTTGAAATATTACGTCTATTTGCGGGATATTCCATGACTTAAAATTCCTTGGGCTACGTTTATGATTAGTGTTTTAAACTAATTTACATAGTGCTATTGCCCCTAAGCACAAATTTCCATTCTATATTTTCATGACTCTCAGTCTTGCTGTGATCTAACTACTGAACCTCACACCATACATCAAACTACTTGCACCTGCCCTTAGATACCTCAGAGGAGTGACTTTAAACTCATGTCAGAACTGCACTCACATTTTATTTTAACCTTATCCTACTTATACATTCCCTATCTTGTCTCCCACATCACATTTCCTACTATATCCTGCCTGAACCTACATTCCCTTCTGTAACATAGGGGGGAAAATTATTCTCTGCCATAACAATTACATGGAGAATTAAGGTTAAACATTTCATTGACTTTAGACTATAATGACAGTTAAACTCTGATTATATGTGTATACACACACACATGCACACACACACACATATATATATACACACACAAACTCACACACAATTATACATCTACATACATAGTATAGTTCGTGGAAGAAAAGCAACAAGAATACCATTAGCCTAATCAAATTTCAAAAATACTGAGCATGAGAAAGCTCTCAGGGAAAATTCTAACTTGAGAAAAATGACGGAATGCTTTATAGGGTTTTAGCAGGAAAAGTAGGTCAAGCCTCGCTAGTTTCAGAGAATAATTGGTCAAGGATGGTCTCAGAAGGGGTAAGAATTGTTCTTGAAGAGGAAGAGCTAAGGGTCAAGTTCATCTTCAAGAGAGGGTAGGCAAGAACATCTAAGGGAAACAAAAACATTTGAGGACCACCTTGGAAAAGTTCCTCGGTTCTTCAGTCTTTCACAGATTCCAAAGGAAAAAGAAAAAGAATAACAAAAGTAAAGAAATTCTGAATAACTTCTACACTAAAATACAATTAACAAGGTCCAATGTTTTGCCTCTTTTCATTATATTTTATTTCAAGGCTATTTGATACAAAATTTGGATTATAGCCCTTAATAACAGGGTATATTTGTATTTACAGGAATATATATATAAACAATTTATATATATATATATATTGCTTGTGATTTTTGCACATTGATTTTGTATCGTGAGACTTTGCTGAAGGTGCTTATCAGCTTGAGATTTTGGACTGAGATGATGGTGTTTTCTAAATATACAATTATGTCATCTGCAAACAGAGATATATTTATATATATTTATATATATAAATTGTTTATATAGATCTCTTTTACATCAAAGAATCATGTTTAGAAAACATTTCCATGTCCTTATTTTATTTCATTTTTTATTATACTTTTTTATTATAGTTTTAAATACAAATAGCTCTCGTAGAAGTAACTTTTTGAAACGCACTGTAAGATTGTCATTACCATACTACAAAAACACCTTGAACACACCTCTAGTTGAATAAAGTTGGACTAATCAATTCTTTTTTTATATATACTTTCATTTCTAGGATACATGTGCAGAACATGCAGGTTTGCTACATAGGTATATACGTGCTGTGGTAGTTTGCTGCACCCATCAACCTATCATCTACATTAGGTATTTCTCCTAATGCTATCCCTCCCCTAACCCCTCATTCCCCGACAGGCCCTGGTGTGTAATATTCCCCTCCCTGTGTCCATATGTTCTCATTGTTGAACTCCCAATTATGAGTGAGAACATGCAGTATTTGGTTTTCTGCTCCTGTGTTAGTTTGCTGAGAATGATGGTTTCCAGCTTCATCCATGTCCCTGCAAAGGCCATGAACTCATCATTTTTTATGGCTGCAGAGTATTCCACGGTATATATGTGCCACATTTTCTGTATCCAGTCTATCATTGATGGGCATTTGAGTTTGTTCCAAGCCTTTGCTATTGTGAACAGTGCTGCAATAAACATACGTATGCATGTGTCTTTATAGTATAATGATTTATAGTCCCTTCAGTATATACCCAGTACTGGAATTGCTGGGTAAAATAGTATTTCTGGTTCTAGATCCTTGAGGAATCACCACACTGTCTTCCACAATGGTTGAGCTAATTTACACCCCTACCAACAGTGTAAAAGCATTCCTATTTCTCCACATCCTCTCCAGCATCTGTTATTTCCTGACTTTTTAATAATTGTCATTGGAACTGGCATGAGATGGTATCTCATTATGGTTTTGATTTGCATTTCTCTAATGACCAGTGATGATGAGCTTTTTTTTCATATGCTTGTTGACCACATAAACGTCTTCTTTGAGAAGTGTCTATTCATATCCTTTGACCACTTTTCGATGGGGTTGTTTTTTTCTTGTAAATTTGTTTAAGTTTCTTGTATATTCTGGATATTAGTCCTTTGTCAGATGGATAGAGTGCAAAAATTTTCTCCCATTCTGTAGGTTGCCTATTAACTCTGAAGATAGTTTTGTTTTTTTTTTTTTTTTTTTTTTTTTTTTTTTTTTTTTTTTTTTTTTTCTGTGCAGAAGCTCTTTAGTTCAATTAGATCCCATTTGTCAATTTTGGCTTTTGTTGCCATTGCTTTTGGTGTTTTAGTCATAAAGTCTTTGCCCATGCCTAACTCCTGAATGGTATTGCCTGGGTTTTCTTCTAGGGTTTTTAAAGTTTAAGGTCTTATGTTTAAGTCTGTAATCCCTCATGAGGTAATTTTTGTATAAGGTGTAAGGAAGGGTTCAGTTTCAGTTTTCTGCACATGGCTAGCCAGTTTTTCCCAACACCATTTATTAAATAGGGAATCCTTTCCCCATTGCTTGTTTTTGTCAGGTTTGTCAAAGATCAGGTGGTTGTAGATGTGTGGCATTATATCTGAGGCCTCTGTTCTGTTCCATTGGTCTATATATCTGTTTTGGTTACTGTTACCATGCTGTTTTGGTTACTGTAGCCTTGTATTAGAGTTTGAAGTCAGGTAGTGTGATGCCTCCAGCTTTGTTCTTTTTACTTAGCATTGTCTTGGCTATACAGGCTCTTTTTTGGTCCAATATGAAATTTAAAGTGTTTTTCTTTTTTTTTCTTTTTTTCTAATTCTGTGAAGAAAGTCAGTGGTAGTTTGCTGGGGATAGCATTGAATATATAAATTACCTTGGGCTGTATGGCCATTTTCATGATCTTGATTCTTCCTATCCATGAGCATAGAATGTTGCCCATTTGTTTGTGTCCTCTCTTATTTCCTTGAGCAATGGTTTGTATTTCTCCTTGAAGAAGTCCTTCACATCCCTTGTAAGTTGTATTCTTAGATATTCTCTTTGTAGCAATTGTGAATGGGAGTTCACTCATTATTTGGCTCTCTGTCTATTATCAGTGTATAGGAATGCTTGTGATTTTTCCACATTGATTTTGTATCGTGAGACTTTGCTGAAGGTGCTTATCAGCCTGAGATTTTGGACTGAGACGATGGTGTTTTCTAAATATACAATCATGTCATCTGCAAACTGAGACAATTTGACTTCCTCTTTCTTATTTGAATACTCTTTATTTTTTTCTCTTGCCTGATTGCCCTGGTCAGAACTTCCAATACTATGTTGAATAGGAGTGGTGAGAGAGGGCATCCTTGTCTTGTGCCGGTTTTCAAAGGGAATGCTTCCAGCTTTTGCACACTGAGTAAAATATCGGTTGTGGGTTTATCATAAATAGCTTTTAAGATTTTGAGATGTGTTTCTTCAATACCTAGTTTACCAAGTGTTTTTAGCATGCAGGGGTGTTGAATTTTATTGAAGACCTTTTTTTTGCATCTGTTGAGATAATCATGTGGTTTTTGTCATTGGTTCTGTTTACGTGATGGATTATATTTATTGATTTGTGTATGTTTAAACAGCCTTGCATCCCAGGGATGAAGCTGACTTGGTTGTGGTGGATATGCTTTTTGATATGCTTCTGGATTAAGTTTCCCAGTATTTTATTGAGGATTTCACATCGATGTTCATCAGGGATATTGGCCTAAAATTTTTGTTATTGTTGTGTCTCTGCCAGGTTTTGGTATCAGGATGATGCTGGCCTCACAAAATGAGTTAGGGAGGAATCTCTCTTTTTCTGTGGTTTGGAATGGTTTCAAAAGAGATGGTACCAGCTCCTCTTTGTACTTCTAGTAGAATTCAGCTGTGAATCTGTCTGGTCCTGGGCTTTTTTTTGGTTGGTAGGCAATGAATTACTGCCTCAATTTCAGAACTTGTTATTGGTCTATTGAGGGATTCGACTTCTTCCTGGTTTAGTCTTGGGAGGGTGTATGTGTCCAAGAATATATCCATTTCTTCTAATTTTTCTAGTTTATTTGTGTAGAGGTGTTTATAGTATTATCTGATGGTAGTTTGTATTTCTGTGGGATCAGTGGTGATATCCCTTTTATCATTTTTATAGTGTCTATTTGATTCTTCTCTCTTTCTTTTCTTTATTAGTTTGGCTAGTAGTCTATCTATTTTGCTGATCTTTTCTAAAAACGAGCTCCTGGATTCATTGATTTTTTGAAAGGTTTTTCATGTCTCCATCTCCTTCAGTTCTGCTCTCATCTTAGTTATGACTTGTCTTCTGCTACATTTTGAAATTGTTTGTTCTTGCTTCTCTAGTTTTTTTTTAATTGTGATGTTAGAGTGTCGATTTTAGATCTTTCTTGCTTTACCCTGTGGGCATTTAGTGCCATAAATTTCCCTCTAATCACTGCTTCGGCTGTGTTGCAGAGATTGTGGTACATTGTGTCTTCATTCTCATTGGTTTCAAAGAACTTCTTTATTTCTGCCTTAATGTCATTATTTAGTAGTCATTCAGGAGCAGGTTGTTCGGTTTCCATGTAGTTGTGTGGTTTTGAGTGAGTTTCCTTAACCTGAGTTCTAATTTGATTGCACTTTGATCTGAGACTGTTTGTTTGTTATGATTTTCGTTTTTTTTTTTTTGTTTGTTTGTTTGTTTGTTTGTTTGCTTTTGCATTTGCTGAGTAGTGTTTTACTTCCAATTATGTGGTCAATTTTAGAATAAGTGCGATGTGGTGCTGAGAAGAATGTATAGTCTGTTGTTTTGGGGTGGAGAGTTCTGTAAACGTCTATTAGTCCATTTGGTCCAGAGCTGAGTTCTAGTCCTGAATATCCTTGTTAATTTTCTGTCTTGTTGATCTGTCTAATATTGACAGTGAGGTGTTAAAGTCTCCCACTATTATTGCATGGGAGTCGAAGTCTCTTTTTAGGTCTCTAAGAACTTCCTTTATGAATCTAGGTGCTCCTGTATTGGGCGCATATATATTTAGGATAGTAAGGTTTTCTTATTACATTGACCCGCTTACCACTATGTAATGCCCTTCTTTGTCTTTTTTGATCCTTGTTGGTTTAAAGTCTGTTTTATCAGGGAGTAGAAATGCAACCCCTGCCTCTCTTTTTGCTTTATATTTGCTTCCTCCATCCCTTTATTTTGAGTCTATGTGTGTCTTTGCTCGTCAGATGGGTCTTCTGAATACAGCACACTGATGGGTCTTGACTTTTATCCAATTTGCCAGTCTGTGTCTTTTAATTGGGGCATTTAGCCCATTTACATTTAAGGATAATATTGTTATCTGTGAGTCTGATCCTGTCATTATGATGCTAACTGCTTATTTTGTCCATTAGTTGATGCAGTTTCTTCATAGTATCTATGTTCTTTGCAATTTGATATGTTTTTGCAGTGACTGGTCCTGGTTTTTCCTTTCCATATTTAGTGCTTCCTTCAGGAGCACTTGTAAGGCAGGCCTGGTGGTGACAAAAATCTCTCAGCATTTGCTTGTCTGTAAAGGATTTTATTTCTCCTTTGCTTATGAAGCTTAGTTTGGCTGGATATGAAATTCTGGGTTGAAAATGCTTTTCTTTAACAAGTTGAATATTGGCCCCCACTCCCTTCTTGTTTGTAGGGTTTCTGCTGAGAGATCCACTATTAGTCTGATGGGCTTCCCCTTATGGGTAATCTGACCTTTCTCTCTGGCTGCCCTTAACATTTTTTCTTTTGTTTCCACATTGGTGAATCTGATGATTACGTGTCTTGGGGTTGCTCTTCTCGAGAAGTATCTTTGTGGTGTTCTCTGTATTTCCTGAATTTGAATGTTGCCCTATCTTGCTAGGTTGGGGAAGTTCTCCTAGATAATATTCTGATGAGTGTTTTTCAACTTGCTTCCTTTCTCCTCATCACTTTCAGGTACACCAATCAAATGTAGGTTTGGTCTCATCACATAGTACCATATTTCTTGAAGGCTTTCTTCATTCCTTTTCATTCTTTTCTCTCTAATCTTGTCTTCACACTTTATTTCATTAAGTTGATCTTCAATCTCTGATATCCTTACTTCCGCTTGATCAATTCAGCTATGGATATTTGTGTATGCTTCATGAAGTTCTCGTGCTGTGTTTTTCAGATCCATGAGGTCATTTATGTTCTTCTCTAAACTGGTTATTCTAGTTAGCAATTCGTCTAACCTTTGTTCAAGGTTCTCAGCTTCCTTCCATTGGGTTAGAACATGCTCCTTTAGCTTGGAGGAGTTTGTTATTACTTACCTTCTGAAGCCTACTTCTGTCAATTCGTCAAACTCATTTTCCATCCAGTTTTGTTCCCTTGCCGGTGAGGAGTTGTGAACTTTTGGGGGAGAAGAGGTGTTCTGGTTTTTGGAATTTTCAAACCTTTTGAACTGGTTTTTCCTCATGTTCATGGATTTATCTACTTTTGGTCTTTGAAGTTGGTGACCTTAGGATGGGGTTTCTGTGTGGAAGTCTTTTTTGTTGATGTTCATGCTATTCCTTTCTATTTGTTAGTTTTCCTTTTGACAGTCAGGCCTCTCTGCTGCAGGTCTACTGGAGGTTGCTGGAGGTCCACTCCAGACCCTGTTTGCCTTGATATCACCAGTGGAGGCTGCAGAACAGCAAAGACTGCTGCCTTTTCCTTCCTCTGGAAGCCCCACCCTGCTTCAGCTCACCCTCCATGGGCTGCACCCACTGTCTAACCAGTCCCAATTAGATAAGCTGGATGCCTCAGTTAGAAATGCAGAAATCATCCACCTTCTGTGTTGATCTCACTGGGAACTGCAGACCAGAGCTGTTCCTATTTGACCATCCTGCCAGCCACCTCCCATAGCCTTATTTTAAATAGAGGTGCCAAGAGTAGTAACTTTAAGAGTATATGTGGCAATATATTTTTATAGATGCTTCACTACTTGCTAACTAAAGTCCTCTGATAAATGATTGTACCTCTCATTCTAAATCCAAAGGAAGAAAAGCACAATGGCATATGTGGTTTCATTATTTTTTTAAAAAAAGACATCTGAAAGTCCTTACACAGTCTAACCTTCATTTAAAATCTATTTATACTGAGTATGATTCAAAGATTGAAGTGTTATGGAATTCATAGTAGCACAGTTGGTTACAATTGAGTTGAATGTCAAAATAGATATCCAAACTAGACGAATATTATATATTATATTGAAACAACTGCAAGGAGAAAAATACAAACACAAATAAAAGAAACCTCTTTGACAGCCAATTCTGATACTGATATAAGAAGGAATTTCACCAAACACTGGGCTCTAGAATTGAAGGGGATGTTAACATTTGAATAATAGTAAAGAAATCATGAGCAAGTTAAAAATGTTGGCAGTTTAAATATCTGATATAATAAATGGGGTCCTATCTGACAGAAGTCTTGAGAGGTGAAATATTGGAGAAAGAAAATGTTTAATAGACATGCCATAGATTCTAAGTGAAATAAAATATTCTATTTAAGCAGAAGTTCTGGAATATTCATAGTCAAGGCAAGAAGAAGAAATGACTAAAGAGTAGATCTATGGTCTTCCATTAGTCCACTCTGCCTTTTATTTTATTTATTTTTTCTGTTTTGAGACAGGATCTCCCTCTGTCACCCAGACTATAGAGCAATGGTGCAATCAGATCTCACTGCAGCATCCAACTCCTGGGCTCAAGAGATCCTCTTCTCCTGCCTCAGCCTCCCCAGCAGCTGGGACTACAGGTGTATGCCACCTCACTTGACTAATTTTTAAGTTTTTTATGGAGATGAGGTCTCACTGTGTTGCCCAGGCTGGTCTTGAACCCCTGGCCTCAAGAAATCCTCCAGCTTCAGCCTCCTAAAATACTGGGATTACAGGCATGAGCCACCACACCCAGCTCTGTTCTCTTTCTTCAACATCTCTCAGACCCTCTCTTCTAGTTACATTCTTCTCACAGTCTTCAGTTTTACATTAGTGACCTCAGGCAAAGCCCTTTGGAATGCCAACAGTCTTTGAAGATTTCTCTCTGTCTGCTTCACCTTGTACCGTTTCAGCAGGTACACATTTTCCAACACATGAGATTGAAGTTTCTGTCAGGTGAGCAACATAAAAACAAGAGTGATTTCTCTGTATGAAGAACCCTGAGTTAACAGAGGAGTCCATCACTCAGTTTCAGCAAGAATATTACAAAAATAGTGAGTTGTTTATTCTCAGCACATCATCTCAGGAGGGACGTAATAAGACTTTTTCCTATATTGAGTAACTTTGATGGAACCCTTGATTAAAATGGTGTAGGGGAGGCAAAATGTTACTTCTTGCCTCTTAGGGTTTTTCAGTGGGCCTAATAATTAAACTGACATAAGACAGATTCACAGAGAAAAGCATACAGATTTATCTCATGAAAGTTTTACATAACACAGGAGTCCACATAAGAAAATGATGACCCAAAGAAGTAGCAAAACCTAAATGTTTTTATATTAGATTGAAAAAGAGGCAATTGTGGAAAAGTAACTAGACTACATGGGGTGGGGGATGTTGCTAAAGGAAGATAAGAATTATTTAAAGTCTGTTTGTACAGAATTCTCTCAGTCTCAACTTCGTGTCCTTGATGATAAGAATGTTACTTTCCTTCTGGTATAGGCAAGACATCTTCCATATGGGGGTTTTATCTCCTGTTTTCAGGAAGAATAAAAGGAGGATCACAGTGTCCTTCCTGCACCTGCTATTTATTTTTAAAGTCTCTTTAACTCAAAGGAATTCTTATACCAAAGTGGCATATTTTGGGTGGCATATTCTGCCATCCTTCCATGGTATCTGTTAGGTTTCTCCATGGTAAAACTGTTATTTTTCTCTTAATAATTAATAAGTAATTGGTGGGGACATTCTTTGACACTCTGAAATAGCCTCTTCTTCATCAAATTTTCACCCACTAATTTAAAATCCATTGATTGTTAATACTAGATTACTAACTCCATTATGATGTTACATGTATTAGTTGGCATTTTAATGTAAGAAAGAGCTTTCTTTCTCTTTCTTTTTTTTCTTTCTGTATGAACTCAGGGATGCTCATGTAACTCAGTGACTTATAAAAGATTATCACTACATTTTTTTTAGCTAAAATGTCCAGATTTGGTCAGTGGGATCCCCTTTGTATCTTTAAATCCTGTGTTGTCCTGATATGTTCAGGTCATTTTGTGAGGATGTCTTTATTTTCTGGGCAAAAAGATGTGTTAGAAACCTTTTTCTTTTACTGAGATGTCCTAGAATTCAGCCATCCTTGACACTTCAAGCTAAAGGGAACTAGGCTTTGGTAGATCTTCTGTGTCCCCTTCCTCCTTGACTTTATGCTGTGTCTCAACCAGGAGAATATACATCTGTCCTCTCTGCCTCCATCAATATGAAATATTTCCACTCAATTTAGCAGATTCCTTAAAGACTCTGGAAGACTTTTGACAGCTTTCTTGAAGTTCTTAGAAGACACAGACTTTAGTTGCTTCATGTTCTGTCAGTCTCTGCCACTGAGATTAAAGGTGAAGTCAGTTAGACAACCTTGCTCACGATGGCCTTCCTACTACTGCAAGCCAAATAGAATCCATCTGTGGCGATCTAGTAGATTATTTTTGTTCAAGTAAGCATTTATTTTTGTTTTAAATAAAGAAATGGTTGCGCTGTTTATCATTAAGGTCCCAGCAAGACACTAGATTCATCACCAGTGGTTCACATGAAACGTTTTTAAAAAAGAAACAACAGATAGAGTATGAACAGGGATAAGAAAGCAAACAAGAGTTGGTCAGACATCCAAATAACAGCAATGTTAGAAAGATGTGGCCACTCCAAGGGCAAAAGGGACACAGGAACAACCCGGAGTGATGGTGGATCACTGGAATGAGGACCATGGAAGGACTCTCTGATAAAAGCATAACTGGAGAAGGAAAAAGTCATTGCCACAGTTGCGACGCCAAAGCAGGAAGGAAAAGGAGAGTAAGTGTTCCCACCCTCTTTTTTTGGTGGGCTTGTGGGCCAAACCTAACTGAAGTCCAGCCTGCAGGAGAGCTGAGGACGTGAATTCGCAACAATCATCTCTGGGAGCACAGAGAGACAAGACAAGGGAGGACAATGGTTTTGGTGGGTAAAAAAATAAAGAGTTGGTAGAAATGCCCACTGCAAGGGTGGCCAATCTTTCAGTGCAATCTCTTTTTTAGCAAGATTGTAGATGCTGAGTTTTCTATGCTCAAGGACTGTCTCAAAAATACAGTTTTAATTTGGTTCAAAAGATTCTGCCATACACAAGTGGTATCATATTTATTTTATTAGGAAGGGCTTGTACCTCTCTTCTGCTCTGGAAAAATCCAATTTGTTATTCCACTGAGAGAAAGGATGTCAGGTGCATATTTGGGTAAGGCAGTCATAAACAAGTCTACATTCCGCTCATACAGTCTAACCCTGTTAGAGGCTATCAGTTAGGGTATTTTCAAGGGGACTGAAGTTTATTATGAGAGAACAAAGAAGCAGAAGTCATACTACATAATAAAAATGGAAATTAGCTTAAATTCTCAATTCCGTTTCCTGAGCCAATGAACATACAGCTCATGTTCTGCACATCTGTTTGTTGAGATGGATCTACAGTTACATTAGGGTAAACTAAAATAAACCCCACGTAGGTTTCTAAGGTCATCCTCAAAACTGAAAACATGTATCTTGGTCTTTTCGTGGGCAGATTTAGGGGAGGTACAACTTGGGGTTTTTGTACAGGTTGTGATTTTCTCATTTTTATAAGAACTATAAAATCACAGTGTTTTCCCATTATATTTTCCTTTTTAAGCTTGGCTAGCAAACTGTACTGATCTGATGCCAATTTTACATCCACGAGATATCTAAGGCCAAATGTCTGCATTTTCAAAAATTTAGTTATAAAGACAAGAAGAACTTATAAAAAAAAAAAAAAAAAAAAAAACCTGCCACCGATAGAAATGTTTTATTACATATATTTTCATTCAATTATGAGCCAAAGCAGCTTTCTCTTTTCTGATTCTTTTTCTTTTCCTGAGCGATTTTGCTGCTGTGTCTATAGACTGATACTGCAGCACTATGCTAGCACAGAGAGACGAGGAAGCAGACGTGACCAGACACAAAGGTGATAAAGGCTCATTTCATTTCACTGTTCAACCAGAGTGGAATGCAAATAGCAAGCAGTGCATGACAAAAAGTAAATGAGATCTTTAAAATCCTTTTTAAAGAATAATCTTAGATGGTATTGGCAGCTCAGGTAAGGCTTTTCTATGAATATAGGATTTTTAGCTCAGCAAAATCCCCTTAAAAGCCAGATAAGAGGTAATATAACTTTGTCTCTTCACTATAAATTACATTTCTTCCTTTTCCACACTGCCTTTTAAACACACAAACACATATACACACTTGTGTTTCTCTGCTTGCTTCTCCTTTTTATATCATTTAATTATACATTCTCATAGCAAGTAATTTTGCATACCTACTATTTTAAGACACTGGTGGAAGTTCAAAGGTCAACAAGATACAAAATGTAGTCTCTGGGTGAACACAAGTTGCCTGGGGAAGCCATCCTAGAGGTGAAATAATGATCCAGTACAATATAGCAAAATGCTAGAATACAGATACAAATACAGTGTTTGGAGCACCAGGAAGAAAGTAATTGTCTTTTGGAATTGAAGAGTGTGTCCAAAAAACATACATCAGAACCAGATTATGTATGAAAGATCAAATGGAAGGAATTAGAGAAAGAAATACATTCCAGGCAGAAGAAACACATTGTTTAAATACACCATGATAAAATTCATTCAAATTTGCATCAATTTTGTTAATTTTCAGATGATATCACACCTTAAAGAGTATATAAAGACTAGCTCTTTATGTTCTCTTGAGTTGAGATCAATAGAATTTGGGGACTAACATTGAGATATACATTGGGGTAGACGCATGTTTGAATTTTGTCCCAATCAGCTGGCAGCTAAGAATTTTAGTGTTCTAATATCTGAAATAGTGAAAAGACTACTTCGTCAGATGGCTTATTTTGCGTTCACTAAATGGCACAGCTTGTAGAAGTGCAGGACACCTGAAAGGCCCTTGAAAGCTGACTTATTATTTATAAATGAAGTTGTAACTTCCTGTAATGTGATTAGCACAGGCTTCGGAATCAAATCACCTTGGATTTAAATCTTTCTTGCACTTATTAGCTGAATCACCTAGGCAAGTTAACTAACGCCTCTGAATGTCAGTATTTCCATCTGTAAGATGAACACAATGGGGCTCAGTAGCACTGCTGGGAAGACTGAAAATACTGAATGAAGATCAGGCTGCTAGCACACTCTCTAGCCCCCATCAGCTACTCAATTAGTGAGTAATGAGAAAATAATACAGAAAAGAAAATTTATCCTAAATCATGAAGCAGGGAATGGAGGCAATATTACACCTATATGAGAAATGATATTCCACTTTTTAAGGAATCCACATCGCTCTGCTGCCTTTCTAAAATGATAGTTTGCAGCCCTCAACACTTCTGAGACGGCACTAACATCTGTCTTCTGCATTTCACGGTTTGTTGGAAAGCCAGTGATGAGCAGTGATAAATGCCAAATGGAGGGTAGACACAAAGGAAAAAGAGGTGGACAGGAAAGTTAGTTCTCATTTTTTGCCATTCTAGAACCTTCTTCCTCTATTCTCACCTTCAACAGAACAGGTTTCTGACCTGAGAATACAATGGTTATGCTATCGCTGGTTCTTCAACATTCATCTGAGATAGATTAAAATCAGGGTGAGAATTTTCTCTTCTGTTTTCTTCCTGGAGCAGGTTCCTTTGTCTCCTGCAACCACGCTCAAGCTGAGCATGTCAGCAGCGGCAGGGGGAGATTTGTGATCCGAAGCTCAGGCTTAAAGTTGTTTACTATTGAGTATATTCAAGCATCATTGCATTTTCTTCTCTCTTTAATATGTTACTGGCAGTCGGATGGCTTAAAGCATCTCTGTCCAAATGGAATCTTTTTTTGCTTTGTTCTCCCTTCCCTCTGCCTCAGACACATGGCCACCTGGCATATGCTGTGTGTTCTCTGTGCAGAGACTGCCAGCAAGCAAACAAAGCCCTTGTGGACTCGCATGGGCAGAGCAGCCATGGTGGCTGTGAATTCAGTCAAACCACTGGTCATTCGGTCACACATTCAGATCAAATGGTTTCTTTGACTGAATTAACTGTAGGAACAGTAGATCCTGTCATGTATAGACACAGAAAAAAAGGGTAGTAATTCACAAGTTTCCTTTCAATGCCCCACATCGCAGAAAGACAATTCCTTGACTACTTTGATATTTTAAAAATTCAAATTAGATAATTATTAGCCTAATGCTATCCAATTACTTTAGAATTTACAGAGAAAAGGGGGAGGGAACCAAAATAGTTGGTAGTTCCTGTATTTCCTTAGAAATATCAAGGATTTTTAGAAAGCTTTGTAATAACCTATTCTAGACATAACAAGGAAATATTCAAGATTAGTATATTCCAGGAGGTAATTTCTCTGTATGTTTAAATTATAATGAAAACCATTAGAAAAGAAAAAGGAACAAATGTGCAAATAAAAGTAGCTAACAGAATTTTTTTAAAGTGGCAGCCAACATACTTTTGTATTTCTTTTTCTCAAGGTGATACTTTATACAACACAGTTTATTTTCCACAAAGAGAAAACATAACAAAGAGGGCATAAAAGATTCAGTGTCTTAATTCCCTTGGTTTTCTAAATTTACGTTTCATCATTTGAACGACAAACAGTATTTTGGGGGGAACTTTAAATACACAATTGTTGCTATTTTTGCTAAGAATAATTTGTTGGCAAACATGGTATGGCTCACTATGTTTAGCATAAAACGGTGTATTTACTCTTAAAATAAGAGAATGCTTCCTCAAGCTGGCATATTTTCTTTTCCATGTGCAGTAAGGTTAAACAGCAGGGGCCACTGAGCTCTGAGAACCCATTGAGCTATATGTGATAGTCCCAGGTCTTCAAAAGGCACAGTGTACAGATTTGATTTTTGACTGGCCTTCATAAGATAAACCATAGACTGGTAAACTTAACATAAGTCATAGTCTTATTAACTACTCACCTGTAGTTAGATCCATTCAAAATTTGTTGATTAACTCAAATAAACCACACCCTCAATTGAGTGGCAGTTTCAAAATAGATAATGAAGGGCCTCATTTTCAGTAAACTTATCTGGCTTATACAAGGGAAGCAAATTAACGGTACAAGGTAATAGAGAGGAGGTGCCCAATCAATGGGTTATTTGACTGATATCTCTCTCCCTTTTCTTTCCCCTTTTCCTTACCTATTTCCTCTATCCAGGTATCAAATTATGTCGATTATGTCTCCTAAAATTTTATGTACTCTGAATTTCAATTACCCAAATTCAGATTGTCAAAATCATTCTTCTACACTGTCTGTATTCTATTTAATTGTTTGGTCTTAATTGGCCAGGATATCAATATCAATGTCTATAAGTGTGTTTATATAAAAACTATAGCAGAATCATCTATTTATCTTTTAATATATCCATATTTCCTAGAGAAAAATCATTGTATGTGAACTTCCATATTTTCCCAAGCTAACTTTTCTACTTAATTTCCTTGCCTGATACAATATGTGTGTGAAGACAATTTTTCAATATATTCATACTTTATTTCTTAGAGATAAAATATGAATTTTATACCTTTTAACTGGATATTCATGATCTCCAAGAATCTATTCTCTAAGGTAACTTTTCTACCTTATTTATTGTAATTTTTTTTCTTGGCCGTATTCTCTATTCAAACCAGTTCCTCATATACAGCAAATATTTTTTTCAACTTTCTGTTACCGATCATGCAATTCCCCAAGCTAAAAGTTTTCTCCCTTCCATTTTTGTGTTTGCAAATTCTATGCATTCTTCTATGATTGGCTCAAGTGCAACGTATACCATAAAGCCTTTCCTGTTTTTCTCATCTTTATATATTCTCTCTCAACTCATATCTAACTACTATTAGGGATATAGCATTTTTCACATTCTGACTTGTGTTATGACTTTATAATTGTGTTTTTAATTCAATAGTTATTGAGTATTTACTGTGTGTTCAGTATTGCACTAAGAACTGGGGATATGAACATGAAAAACATCTCATATCGTCTCTATCATCAAGAAGTTCACAAACTCGTGGTGAGATAGACATGATAATACAATATCATATTGAAATGTGGTGAAAACATAGGACAACCGATTCTATTATGTAGATAAATGGCTATATTATTATCTGAGGCATTATGAAATATATTACAGGAAAAAGATGCTTGGACTGAGAATGAAGGATGGACAAGAGTTCACAGTGAACCACACAGGGTATACAGTGGGGTGGCACAAGACATTCCAGACAAATGGACATATACAAAGGCATGTGCTTAAATACATGTTTGAGGATAACTAAGTAGCTCAGAATAGCTGGAACTTACATGGCATGGAGGGAAGTGATGAGAACTAAGATGGGAGCGATAGTCAGGAGTGAGATGGCAAAGGCCTTACTTTCCAGATGAGAGTTTGGAGCTTAGCTTGTAGAAAATTGTTTGTTGAGATAATATTACTGCGTCATAAAAGTGGAAAATAAGGAAGCAGTAGGAATAGAACAAGCACAATATGTATTTTTAGTTGGAGGTCCTCTTGGACCAATGCCATGATTAATTTATGAATCTAATATATTGAATCTTTTAAAATTCTTAGATTTTCTTGTGTTTGTTTCTTGTCTTCTTTGAAAAACGACTGATTTTACTTCTCATATCAACTCCTACCCAATTTTAATAGCACTGTAAAATAGCATTTTATTTGCAGTTACTTCTCAAGAGTGAAAACAATAGTTTTGGAACTGGTGGGATTTCACTTTCCCAAAACAACTAATCCAAATTATAATATTTTAAAGCATTTTTCTACAAAGCTGCTAATCCAAATAATGGTATTTTCTAGTTCAGTTTTATGATGTTTGAAAGATGAAAGCAAGAGAAAATATATAAATAATTAAACAAATGGAGGCACTTCTTTTTAGTCAGGGAAAATCTTATATAATGTCAGAGAAGAAATAATAATTTTTTAAAGCATTATTGTAGTATTGCATTTGGGGGATTGCTTTTAATAATATTATACTATATTATTATAGTTGGATATAATTGTAATAAGTTTTACAAAGGAATAATGTGGTAATTTAACAAAATAAAAAGAGTAGATATATATAAAATAATATTCAGATACACTTTATGCATCATTGATGTGCTTCATGCAAACACAAATTCTGTAGTAGAAAATTAATCAAGAAGTAAGACCAGTTTTGAATCAAAGATGTCAAAACAGGTGATATCCGTGATGATTGAGGATAATTAGGACAGAATTCCTCTGAGTAGAGCCACCCAAACTTCTCTTGACTCACATAATAAAGCAGCTGTTTCAGACCTACAAAAAAGTGAGATGGAGTTTTATTGCCCTAACTGAATCTTGTTTGTATTTACATAATCCTTCTCTGACTGGAAAAAAAAAAAAAAAAAAAAAAAAGTTCAGTTCTATCAGTCTGATTTTAGTGGTTTATACAGCTTCATAGGAGATACTGACTTTTAAAAAGTCACAAAACACATACTTTCATGTGTAGGGAACAAGGATGATGTCATCATATAGAATTGTGACTATGTGAGACTATTTATTTAAGGAATGATGATTCTGACTGCAGTGTAAGAGATGAAAGAGATCTATCATTTCTTAGATGAGAAAAATCGTAGTTTCCAGAAAGTTCCTGTGGAAAACAAAAAGTACACTTAGATTAATGAAAGAAGAAATGTAGTAAGACACTACTAAAATGGTACGCCAGCTAGGCATAGTCCATGTGTCCAGAGGATGTATGAAGATTGCACTGAATGTTGCAATCTTACTCTCCACAGCTTCATTCAATCTGCATTTTGAGACAAAGAGGCACAGTCATCCTTCCCTTCTTGTTAAGGGAAATATCTGGGTATCAAATCTTCCTTGGATAGGAGAGCAAAAAATACCACTGTTATATACCCCATCTCTACTAAAACTACTATATATGTGTTTGTGTATATATATATAAGCCAGTAGTGGTGGCACACACTATTCTAGCTATTCAGGAGGCTGAAGCAGGAGAATCTCTTGAACCCAGAAGTGGAGGTTGCAGTGAGCCAAGATTGCACCACGCTCTGCCACCCAGAGCGAGATTCCGTCTCAAACAAAACAAAACAAAACAAAAAAACAGATAAAACAATGGTTCAGTGTAAGTCTTTTAGGGAATTTTCCCATCATCATTTGTTTTGAATGCCTTTGAAAGCATGCCATTTCTTGAGTTTCCTAATATTTATCCTTTACATGACTTGAATTATATAATTTTAGGATTGGGAAAACAGTTATTCATTATTCGTGTGTTTCAGGAAAGCAGAGGACAGAAGTGCTGATAAAAAGGCAGAATAATGGCTGGACTCCAAAGCTATTTTCCTGGGCCACAGTTTGGTGAACACTGTACTAAATCATAGACCCACTGAATATTAAAGGAGGAAGAAACTTGAAGATTGCCTAATCCAACCCCATCATTTTTACAGATCAGGAAACTAAGCTCAGGGGATTAAGTGGCTCATCTATAGTCACAAGCAAGTTAGTAACTGAATCTGAACCAAAACCCCAGTATTATGTTTCATGGTTTAATATTTCCCAAAATCATGCTATCCCTCTAAATAATATTTTTAAATTTTTTGTAAAGTCACTACACTCACATAGTTAAAATTTATAAAAGGTAAACAGCAAAAAGTTTACTTACTTTAGATCAAAAATTATAAAATGCAGCCAATCATCTTGTGATTTCAGGCAGAATGGAAGGTTGAGCAAGGTATTTCCAGAATGTCAGAAGCGTGTTTTGGTTGCAAAACTCCATAACCATTAAACAATAACATAACCAAAAGGTTATGTATGAGAAGGTACGACAACAAAAAAAAGTGAGCTCAGAAAAGTGAGGGTCATTTCAATGCTAAGAGGTAAGAAGCATTATGTGTTTCCACCTGGCCTCTTGAGCCTCTATCATCAGCATAAAATCATGCCTGGTTAGCTAGTTTCTAGCTCCAAAAGAGTTACAGCCATACAAAGAAGACTTGGAGCCACAGACTGGCCTCCTGAGGCAGCGCTGCCTCAGCCAAACCGCAGATTCTTGAGAATTTGTTACGGTTTTAACTCCTGATTTTGTGCATGATTCTAACAATTAGGTATAATATAAATGTGTAACATTGCAAATACATATTCTCTGTATTTGTATTTTATTGGTCAACTGTAAATGATCTTCTTTGACTCCAAGATGAGACAATCAGAAAATTATTCTTCTTTCAGTCTTTCCCTACCTTCTGTTTCCTACTTTTACTCTTTATATTTATTCATTGTCAGAGAATATACCTTTGTCTTCTCTGACTTAACCATAATTGTAACATTTATTTTACAGTCAAACATACTCAAAGTTTTCTGCCAGTTCTTTTGTCATGTTTTTATCAATCTTTCCTAATGAGCTGAAGTCTCTTCCTCTAGTGTTTGTCTTAAGAAGGTCTCTTGGGAATAAAATTCCTGGTTTCTTGCATATTTAAAACAATGATCTCTAACTTTATACTTGAGTATGGCTTGTCTGCATACAAAATCCTGGGTTCATGCTTCCTATCGTTAAGCATCTTATAGATGTTTTTCCACTGACTTCTGGTGTTGACAACTTCTGTAGAGAAATCTGAGACTAGACTTATTTGTTTTTCCCCCTACAGGTGCCTTAATATTTTGCCTGTCTATCTTTAATGTCCAACATTTTTATAGACTGTGTCTTGGCCTGCTCTAGGTCAGTTTTCTATACCAGAAGGTGATCCTTTATCTTATGAAAAGTCAAGTCTTTTCTTCTTTCATGATTTTTTTTTTTTTTTTTGGTGACAAAATACCCATAACATAAAATTTACCATTTTAATCTTTTTTCAGATACAGTTCAGTGACATTAAGTACATTCACATTGTTGTGCAATCATCAGTAGCATCTGCCCCAAGAATTCATCATCTTCCCCAACTGAAACTCCATACCCATGAAACAGTAACTCTTCATTTCCTCTTTCCCGCAGCACCTGGCAACCCCCATCCACCATTTTACGTTCTATGAATTTGATTCTTTTATTCCACATTAAGTGTAATGATACCATATTTGTCCTTTTGTGATTGTCCATGAACTTTTTCAAATTATACCTTCCAATATAGTTTTCCATTATTTGGTTTTCTTACTTCGCTTTCTTCAACAGGGACTCCAATTATGCCTATACTATCTAATTTAAAAAGCTAACATTTTAAGCTATTTTTGTCTTTATCTTTCATGTTTTAGTTTTCTATTCTCCATCTCACTATATTTTTTTTTATAGCAACAAGTTCTCCTTGTGGCCTTCTTTCCCTATATTTTTGCAAAAATTTATGTTATCATCTACTTTTTTTTTCCTGAGGTAAGACAGATCACAGCTCAGCTCACATCTTCCTTGACATCTCTTATCTGAGTTCTCTATTCGTGTTTCTAGTCTAATGCCATGAAGGTTGTTGTTTAATGAGTTTGTTTTTCTCAATATATGCTGAGATACTTGTCCCTAACTATCACAGGCACCATGACAATGTTTTTACTGTGTGGTGCGCATTGTGCTTCATTTTGTGTGCTATCAGTGTATGGATGCAGTTCCAGTCTCCTTTCTATTACTCATCACTGAATGAGTTGAAATTTTCCCGGACAAGCTATTTGCAGGAGGTTTCTGTAGGGTTAGATATTCCAGAGGATCTTCTAGCTATCAAAGTCCAAATTTTCTTCCCTCTGCTGACAAATATCTCTCTCGATTACTTGTTGCTAAAATGTCTCTTCTGGGAGAGTTTTTGTGTAACCCTCTCACCTGTGTTCTCTTCATCCAAATGGCTCTGGATAGGGATGGGGGCAGACTTGTCATCAGCATTGCTCAGACCAGTTCCCACTTCCATTAATGAAAAAAAAAGAAAAAAAAGGGATATATTTGTAAACTAGTTCAACCATTATGGAAAACAGTATGGCGATTCCTCAAGGATCTAGAACTAGAAGTACCATATGACCCAGCCATCCCATTACTGGGTATATACCCAAAGGATTATAAATCATGTTGCTATAAAGACACATGCACACATATGTTTATTATGGCACTATTCACAATAGCAAAGACTTGGAATCAACCCAAATGTCCATCAGTGACAGACTGGATTAAGAAAATGTGGCACATACACACCATGGAATACTATACAGCCATAAAAAAGGATGAGTTTGTGTCCTTTGTAGGGACACGGATGCAGCTGGAAACCATCATTCTCAGCAAACTAACGCAAGAACAGAAAACCAAACGCCGCATGTTCTCACTCATAGGTGGGAACTGAACAATGAGATCACTTGGACTCGGGAAGGGGAACATCACACACCGGGGCCTATTATGAGGAGGAGGGAGGGGGGAGGGATTGCATTGGGAGTTACACCTGATGTAAATGACGAGTTGATGGGTGCTGACGAGTTGATGGGTGCAGCACACCAACATGGCACAAGTATACATATGTAACAAACCTGCACGTTATGCACATGTACCCTAGAACTTAAAGTATAATAATAATAATTTTAAAAAAGGGATATAATTTCACAATTCACAGTGAGCCACTCACCTTCAGGAAATATACTTTTGCTGATGCTTTCTGAAGTATGCTGCCACTGATCAATTTTATAACTCTCATATTATTTCCTGCAATTTCTGATATGTAGCTCTTGCTCAATACACACGTTTCAATTCTGCTTTCTAGTTTTCCTGAAAGTGCAGTTAGAGAGGTCTTTATTATCATTGTGCCTTTTGCATGATTTCTAGTGGAGGAAAAAGAAAGATGCTCACTTATGTGGGGAAATTCCCTTAATAGTTTCTTATCTGAGCTCCAAAAAGTAATATAGTTTCAAAGTGGGAAATAAATAATGCTCATGTTGTATTATACACTATTTGAGGTTAGGTTCTATGACATTATAAGCAGTGTGCTTCACGCATCACTTCTTATATTATCTTTATACTTATCTTTTTATTTATCCTTGTATCCCACAGAGTGCATAGAATGGTATCTGTTGCATAAGAAAAGCTTAACCAACGTTTGTTGGAATCTTGATGAATGAATAGTGGATATTATATATCCAAACAATGGTGCAATTATTTTTTGCTCATCTTAGACAAAATATGAGAAATTCTCTACCTACCCAAGAATCTTTTGCCTATTCCATTAACTCTACCTAATGAGTTAATACTTTACTCAGTTATTTCTACGTGATTATTGTTTAAGTTGTAGGACAATGATTTTAAATATGACTGTTGATAGAGTTCACATTTTGACAGTAGTGCTGATACATAAGATGCTCCTATGTACCCTCTCATCATATACATTAATTTGATATGTAGGATAAACAAAACCATGGTATGGGAAATGTTTTATATTTGGATCCGAGTAGCATAATCATTTGAACATTTGAATTTATCTGTTCCCTTTTACCTAGGTCAATAGTTTACAGCAATTCACACCATAGAAATGAATTGATCAATAAAGAATTGAAACTCTTTGATATTTTCTTAGGAGAGGACAGAGTATGCCCTTTTTATAGACTTTCCACCAGTGGTAGAATGGTTGTTTATTTTAATTTTTCAGCCTTGTTGCTCTATCTTTATGTAACATTCAAACTGACATGATATTACAGAGGCAATTTGTGTAATTACAAAGAGTTTTCTAATCTCTGAATTTATACTGATATGTAATCTTCTCAAGATAAAATAAAAGCCCTTAGTTAGTATGCTGCTTAAGAAGATGTCAATTTTCAATTACAATCCAGTATAGAGTAACCCTACTGAGCATGAATACTGCATTTTGTGTTAATTATCTTAATTTAATTGCTTTTTTATTAATCTTAATACTTAACAAATGGGATCATATCTGCAATGAATTTTTTAAGAAGCTTTGCAGAAGCTTATCATTACTCACCCCCGAATTTCATTGTAAATATATGAAATACAAAAGCTTGTTATATTCTTCATCTTAATATTAAAAAAAATTAATTTCCATTTTTTAAGAATAAAAATGTTTATTGGTGAACACTAAAAACATCAATTTTTAAATATGATATAACTATTTATATTTGACCTTGTAAATGTTCTAATAACAATAAATATTAAGACATTATTTGGGCCGGGCACGGTGGCTCACACCTGTAATCCCAGAACTTTGGGAGGCCGAGGCGGGAGGATCACGAGGTCAGGAGATCAAGACCATACTGGCTAACATGGTGAAACCCCGTGTTAATACAAAAAATTAGCCGGGCGTGGTGGTGGGCACCTGTAGTCCCAGCTACTTGAGAGGCTGAGGCAGGGGAATGGCATGAACCCAGGAGGTGGAGCCTGCAGTGAGCAGAGATCACAACACTGCACTCCAGCCTGGGTGACAGAGCGAGACTCCGTCTCAAAAATAAAACAAAACAAAAGACTTTATTTGATTTATCTTCATGTAAGAAAAAATATATTATTTTCTCTCTCATATCCCATTTTTTCATGTTAAAAATGTATACATGTGCATGTATATCTATCTATATATACACATATATCTATATCATGTATACCCGTATCTGTATCTTATCTTATATATCTGTCTATCTGTACCTATCTATACCTTACATGAACTCAGAAAGTAATATAAAGGTTCAAATTGGGAAGTAAGTAGCCCACAGAAACTATTTTTTAACAGAAATTATTAGAGGACATGTCCCATGACTTATTTTATATTTGTATTATACAAAATGCTTACCGTAATATGTGTGTATGTATATTTAAATTTAGTATTGGTTGAAACTGTTCAAAATTGAAAACTGGGAGAATTGAAGTAAGCCTATAAATCTATATTAATATTATTAGGATCATGCTTTTTACATTTTTGTGGATACGTAGTAGGTATATGTATTTATGGGGTACGTGAGATATTTTGATACAGAGGCATACAATGAATGACCGTCACATCAGGGTAAATGCAGTGTTCATTCCCTGAAGCATTTATCCTTTCTTTGTGTTACAAACAATCCAATTATATTTTCCGTTATTTTTTAAATGTGTGTTAAATTATTGCTGACTGTAGTCACCCTCTAGTGTTATCAAATACTAGATCTTATTCACTCCATCGAACTATGTTTTGTACCCATTAACCATTCCCCCTTGCCCCTCCCTCCTGCCACCCTCCCCAGCCTCTGGTAACCATCCTTTCACTCTCTCATCTCTATGAGTTCAATTGTTTTGATTTTTAGTTCCCACAATAAGTTAGAACATGCTAAGTTTGTCTTTCCGTGCCTGTCTTTTTTCATGTAATATAATAACCTTCAGTTCTACCCATGTTGCTGCAAATGATAGGATCTCATTCTTTTTTGGGCTGAATAGTACTCCATTGTGCATACATGTATTTTCTTTATTCATTCATATGTTGATGGGCACTTATGCTGCTTCCAAATCTTGGCTCTTGTGAGTAGTGCTGCAATAAACGTGGGACTGCAATCTCTTCAAAGTATTGATTTCCTTTCTTTTGGGTATATACCTCGTGGTGCGATTGCTGGGTCATATGGTAGTTCTATTTTTAGTTTTTTGAGGAACCTCCAAACTGTTTTCCATAGTGGCTATACTAATTTACATTCCCACCAACACAACAGTGTATGTGGGTTCCCTTTCTCTACATCCTTGCCAGCATTCGTTATTGCCTGTCTTTTGGATATTAGCCATTTTAACTGCTGTGAGATGATATCTCACTGTAGTTTTAATTTGAATTTCTCTGATAAGCAATGATGTTGAGCACCTTTTTATACATCTGTTTTCCATTTGCATGTCTTTTTTGAGAAATGTCTATTCAGATATTTTGCCCATTCTAAAATCAGATTTTTTCCCTATAGAGTTGTTTAAGCCACTTACATATTCTAATAATCCCTTGTTAAATGGATATTTTGTAAGTATTTTCTCCCATTCTGTGGGCAGTCTTTCCATTTTGTAGATTGGTTTCTTTGCTGTGCGGAAGCTTTTTAGCTTGATATGATCCCAATTGTCCATTTTTGCTTTGGTTGCCTGTGCTTATGGAGTATAACTCAAGAAATCATTGCTCAGTCCAGTGTCCCGGAGAGTTTCCCCAATAATTTCTTGTAGGAGTTTCACAGTTTGAGATCTTATAGTTAAGCCTTTAATTTAGTTTGATTTGATTTTTTGTATATGGTAAACTTTTCTTCTGCATAAAAATATTGTTTTCCTAGCACCTTTTAGTGAAGAGATTGTCCTTTTCCCAAT
>NC_045452.1:62351261-62355112 GCF_002776525.5 Piliocolobus tephrosceles
ACTCTGTCGCCCAGGCTGGAGTGCAGTGGCAAGATCTCGGCTCACTGCAAGCTCCGCCTCCTGGGTTCACGCCATTCTCCTGCCTCAGCCTCCCCAGTAGCTGGGACCACAGGCACCCGCCACCTCGCCTGGCTAATTTTTTGTATTTTTAGTAGAGATGGGATTTCACCATGTTAGCCAGGATGGTCTTGAACTCCTGACCTCGTGATCTGCCTGCCTTGGCCTCCCAAAGTGCTGGGATTACAGGTGTGAGCCACCCTGCCCAGACTGTATGTGTCTGGTTTTATGCCAGTGCCCTGCTGTTTGGGTTATTACAGCTCCACAGTATAATTTGAGGTACGATAATGTGATTCATCAAGTTTTCTTTTTTGTTTTTTGCTTAGGATACCTTTGGCTATTTTGAATCTTTTGTGGTTCCATATGAAATTTCGGATATTCTTTTTCTATTTCTATGAAGAACTTTATTAGTATTTTGGTAGATATTGCAGTGAATCAGTAGATTACTTTAGGTAATGTGGAGATTTTAACAACATTGATTCTTCCAGTCCATGAACATGAACATGGAATATCTTTCCATATTTTTGATGTCCTCTTCAATTTCTTTTATCAGTGTTTTATAGTTTTCATTATAGAGATCTTTCACCTTTTTAGTTAATTCCTAGATATTTAATTTTTTTGTGGTTGTTGGAAATGCGATTACCTTCTTGATTTCTATTTTAAAATGTTTGCTGTTGGCATATAGAAATGCTACTAATTTTTGTATGTTGATTTTGTATACTGCAACTTTATGATTTGTCTATCAATTCTAATTTTTTTTTGGTAGAGTCTTTTGGTTTTTTTAAATATAAAATTATATCATCTGCAAGCAAAGATAATTTGAAGTCTTCCATTCCAATTTGGATGCCCTTTATTTCTTTCTCTGTTTGATTTCTCTAGCTAGGACTTCCAGTAGTATTATGCTGAATAACAGTGGTGAGAGTGGAGACACTTGCCGTGTTCCAGATCTTAGAGGAAAGGCTTTGTTTTTCTCCGTTCAGTACAGTATTAGCTGTGGGTCTGTCACCTGTGGCTTTTATTGTGTTGAGGTATGTTCCTTCTGTATCTGGTTTTTTGAGGTTTTTTTTTTTTATCATGAAAGGATGTTGAATTTTATCAAATGGTTTTTTGGCAACAATTAAAATGATCATATGGTTTCTGTCCTTCATTCTGTTGATATGATGCATCATATCAATTGATTTGTGAATGTTGAAACTTCCTTGCATCCCAGGGATAAATCTCACTAGGTCAGGACAAATGATCTTTTTAATATGTTATTGAATTTGGTTGGCTACTTATTTTGTTGAGGATTTCTGTATCCATGTTCATCAGGGATACTGGCCTGTAGTTTTATTTTTTTGATGTGTCTTTGTCTGGTTTTGGTGTCAGGGTAACACTGGTCTTATAGAATGAGTTTGGAAGTATGCCCTCCTCCTCTCCTGTTTGGAATACTTTGAGTAGGATGGGTATTAGTCGTTCTTTAAATGTTTGGCAAGATTCAACAGTGAAGCCGTAAGGTCTTTGGCTTTTCTTTGCTGGGAGACTTTTTATTATGGCTTTGATCTCGTTACTTGTTGTTCATACATTGAGGTTTTGAATTTTTTTTTTTTTTTTTTTTTTTTTTTTTTTTTGACAGGATCTTACTCCATCACCCAGGCTGGAGTGCAGTGGTATGATCATGGCTCACCTCAGTCTGAACCTCTCATGCTAAAGTGATCCTCCCACTTCAGCCTCCTGAGTAGCTGAGACCACAGGTGCATGCCACCAGGCCCAGCTAATTTTTTTTTATTATTTTTTATAGAGACAGGGTCTTTCCATGTTGCCCAGGCTGATCTTATACACTTGTGCTCAAGCAATTCCTCCTGTCTTGACCTTCTGAGGTGTTAGGATTACAGGAATGAGCCACCATGCCTGGTCTGAATTTCTTCTTGGTTCATTAAGATCATTATTGATTACTGTGGTAGTCAGTCTCTAAAATGGCCTCCAATAATTTCTGCCTCGGACATCCTGATCTTTACATAATACCCTCCCCTTGAGTGGGCTGGGCTTACAGACTCATTTTTAATGACTAGAATACTGTAGAGGTGATGTGATGACACATCCACGGTATCATTTTAAACAGGCTGTACCTTCCTTCCGCAGTGTCTCTTTCTCTCATTACTCATGCTGGGGGAAGCAAGCTGCCATGTCGTTAGCAGCCCTGTGGAGAGCCCTGTGTAGCGTGGTGAATAATAAGTGCCTCAATTCAACAGGCTTCAAGGAACTAAAGCTTTCTGATAATGACTCAAAGAGCTTGGAAACAGATCTTTGAACCCCAGTTGAGTTTTGAGATGTGACCTGTAGCTTGATGACAACCTCCTGATAGACTTCGAGCCTCAGGTTCCCATTTAAGTTGTGCCCAGATTCCTGAGCCACACAAACTATGACATAATAAATGTTCCTTGTTTAAACTCCCTACATTTTGGGAGTAATTTGTTATGCATCAGTACATAACTAATATAATTACCAATAACCTAATCTCACTAAATCAGGGAATTCTTCTGACATAAATTTCTAAACTAGCTTTTCAGATGCTAGCTTTTTAGAAAAAAGTGCTTATTCACAAATATAAAATAAAATGGGATAATCCATTTCAAACATTCATAATCTTAAAATGTATTTTTAGATAAATGTTGGAAGTTAATAAAATTCAGGGGAGAACCTACCCTTTAGCACTTGATATTATTACAAACTATTTCAGAACAATGTATATTTTTTCATTTGATGTGAAACTGGTATTAAAACTGTAATAATGAAAGAGTTTAAGTATGGCTTCAGCTGTATCTCTTTTTATTCAGCTGCATACCCGTATGTACATCACTACATGAGTGCTTTAAAGTCATCTCAACTTACCTCATTTATAACTAACTCCATGACTGTTTCCCACACTCTCCCTCTTCTGCATTTCCTCTTCCTAGTGAATTATTTCTCCATTTCTGTACTCATGCCTCCATTTCTGTACTCCAGAAAAAGAGAATTATTCTATGACAGATTCATACATCAAGTAGGGAAGAGTTTAACATTCTGTAACAAATATTCCCTAATTTGGTGTAGATTGAATAAATAACACAAAAGCACATATCTTTTTTACATGGTTTCTAAATAAGTGGTTTCAGGTTGTTGGAGAAGCCAGCCCTGCTACCTTCAGCACACAACGTCCACTTCTGGGTTTAAGGCAGCTGCTCTGCTGCTCATCATCTCTTAACGATGGAAAAGGGGAAAAGACAGGGAATAAAACATATGATCCAAGCAGTGGCATATATTACTGCTCACATGCCACTGGCCAGAATTAGTCACAAGAACACATCAACTACAAACAAGTTGTAATCTGAGAAATGTAATATCTAGGTGGTTGGCCATGAACCTGAATGGTCTAGCATGGTTTGGGGTTAAAATTACAGAAACTTGGGACAGACTTCCTGGGTTCAAATCCCTGTTCTACCACTTAACAACTGTATGATCTTGAGCAAGTTAGTTTTGCTTCTCTGTGTACTAGATCCTAGATCCTTCACATGGAAAATGTGCATAACCCCATGTATTTGTTGGAAAGCTTTTTTTTTTTTTTTTTTTTTTTTTTTTGAGACAGAGTTTTGCTCTTGTTGTCCCTGCTGGAGTGCAACAGCGTGATCTCAGCTCACCACAATCTCTGCCTCTCAGGTTCAAGTGATTCTCTTGCCTCAGTCTCTCTAGTAGCTGGGAATTCAGGCATGTGCCATCACGTCTGCCTAATTTTGTATTTTTAGTAGAGACAGAGTTTCATCATGTTGCCCAGGCTG
>NC_045452.1:62355512-62404297 GCF_002776525.5 Piliocolobus tephrosceles
CTGGCACATAGTAGGCATTCAAGAAATACTTGTGATGGAAGACATGAATACTTATGAAGAAAATTACATTATGTTATTGATGAAAGCTAATACAAATATGCTGCTAAGAACAGACTCAGGGGTATCTGCTAGTAGGTAAGAATCGGAATTATACCCTGAGAGAACCTATGCATAATAATTTAAAAATGACTCACCAATAACTTTATATTCAGAAATGTGCTATGACTTTTAAAATATTTCCCCATTAAGCAACTGATTCTGAATCAGTAGAAGTTATAAAACATATTCATTAATGAAACAACAGAACATTTCTTTTTTCTTTATTAGAAAATGTATAAACGTGATCAAGGGTAGAGAGTACAACGAACCCTATATACCCATCATTGACATCAATAATCACCAGTGCTATGGCATACTCATTTTGTCTACCTACCCACTTTTCCTGGTGAAGTTTATTAAGGCAAATCCCCAAAATAGTCATTTAATTTCTAAATATTTCAGTGTGTTTCTTTAAAATATCAATAGGAATATTTTCTTGCACAACCACAACGATATTATCTCACTTAAGAAAATTTAACATTCAGGCAATATACAATACCTACTCCATATTCAGATTTCCTCTCTTATCTAAATTTATTTTTACAGTTGTTTTACTCAACTCAGGATCCAAATAAAGTCTACTCATTGTACTTTGTTATTATGAAAATAGAAATATGTTTTAAAAAGTGTATCTGTTCAATAATAGATCTCATAACTTATGTCTCTATACTAGATAGCTAAGAACATACAGATATTTTCCCTTCAATTTTAGTAATTACAAGCATGACAAAGTAAAGATAACTACACATTTTTTGAAATGCCTCCAATTAAGAAGTAGAAGTAGTATCCTCTCCCCCTTGAATATGCTTTGGAAAACTGAATATGGTAGAAATGATAGTGTGCCAATTTGGGGGCTCAGGACTTAAGAAACCAGAATCTCCCAGTTTTGTTTCTTAGAAGATTCTCTTTGCAAACTCTAAGTTACCATGCAAGACATCTTACTATGCTGAAAGCACAATTATGGAGAGGCCACAAATAGGGACTCCAGTTAAGAGTCCTAGCAACACCCAGTGCTCCAGTCATCCCAGTCAAGACATCAGGTATGTGAGTGAAGCTGTCTTGGGCCCTCCAAACAAGCCCATATGCCAGCTGAATAGCACCTGACGGCCTTAGTCAACACCGTAGGCATCAGAAGAATTGGCAACTGGGTCACTATATTCTTGACTTCCAGACTGTGAGGTATTATACAATGCTTGTTGTTTTAAAACGCAAAGTTCTGGGGTCATTTGTTAAGTGGCAATAGCTACCCAGAACCTAACAGAAAATATGCTTTTCTTAGAACTGCCTTGAAACTTCTAATTGTTCTTGAGTAACAATAGGTCATAATTCACCTATGCTCAAACTAAACATGTTTAATGGAACCCACTGATATAACCTAAGAATGTAATCATTTAGCCCTGCCATTTTTTTTACATCTGGAACAATCTCTCCCAAATCCTTAGTGTGGGGGGCGTGCATTGATAACTAGTTTAGTTAGCCACATCTTTTGCCAGTAATACTATAGATTTTCCTCTCCGCTTTCAAGGTCAATGGAACTGTATTTTAAATATACATTGGAAGAACAGCACAGAAACGCATCCAGACAAGGGTCAGAGAAAAATGGAGGAAAATAAATGAAAGTTACAGAGACATTAAATGTTTAATCGTTAGCTTCTAGGCTGCTTCATGCTACTTTAGGCCCTTATACAGGATTGTATGTGGCTCCTACTTTTAAAGCTTAACTAATTTCACCTTGTAAGGTTTTCAAATCTGTGAGGAAAAAAATAAGTTATTCTAAAATCATGCTTTCGAATGTTTTAAATATTTTTCCCATGAAGAGCTAGTACGAAGAGGTTAAAATGGAGAATTTTTTATGAAGTTTCATCCAGAAAGTGAGATTTCAAATCAAAGAGATTCTTCACAATGTGTACGTCTGTGTATTATATACTCAACTGAGAAAACACTCTGTTACTCTTAAGCATCCTCTGATGCTCTTCCAAACAGCATTTTTCAGTTTAGCATCTCTGGAAATATGAGCAAATGTCGAAATTTCCTTCCTAATTATCTCGTTAAGTTTTTTAAACCAAAAAAAAAAAAAAATAAATAAAGTTTTTCCTTGAACAATTGTGGTCAGTTTCTTTCTTGTTGGCACAAAAGAACATCACATGTAATATTTCTGTGAGATAACTTCGAGTCACAAATATCGTACATTGTGAGTCTTTTTCTTATAGTACTTATTCATAAGAAACTCTTTTGTTTTTCTTTTTCAGGTATTATTTTATAAATTTCCAACAGTTTTCCCCCTTTCCTTTATTCATTTGCATTTTAAACAACTTCATTTATAAATCTGGTGACCAAGCATAGGGAATGTAGCCAAAGCACATTGTATCTGGTTCTCTTTCAAAAAGACAAGAACATATTTCTTCTTAGAGTGATCAAAGGGACAGGGCAGTTGGCAAATTTCAGAGCATGATTATGGGTTAAACATTGTCCTGTTCTCTCAGTGGCCAACTGTTGAAATAATTCATTGACTAAGAAAGTCTCAGTTACTTTTTCTGGATAAGGTTTGTGTTTTAATTTTATCTGGAGAGTTAGAAAATGCAATTCTTTCCTATGGCTCACAAATAATGAATTTCAAATCTATATGTCAATGGCAGGATGAAAACATTGAAACATTTTCCAGGAACCAAATAGCTGGCATCTTGCTGGTGTATCCTTAGTTAGAAACCACAGCTGAAAACTCTGTGGTGATTCCTAACCAACAAGTGCTAACAGGTTTTTTCTCCAAATGTCCCCCATGAAAGGCAGATATAGGGCACTCCGTCACTGTCAATCCCTGCTTGCCTTCTAACAAAAGCATCTGGAAAGTACCAAGATAGCACCTGCAGCCAAGATTGTCACCGATCCAATTTATAGATTTTTTTTTAAACCTCCCAGTAAGCTTCCCAATGAGTCAGCTATATCCATCTTCAATAGGCAGGCAGCTGACTTTCTTCTTTTAGGTTTCTGGTAATATTTTACCTCCTTTTACAAATCAAGGACACATTCATTAACTAAGAGAAAAGAAAACAGTGCAACAGTGCCCTTTATTTAATTCAAATTTAGCTGTCTTTGCTTACAAAAAAAAAAAAAAGGAGTAGAGAGTAACAGTAGGTAGGCCTGGAACTGCTGTCCTATTGAAATTGATTTATAGTGGTTAGATAGCATTTAATGTATTCTATATATACTAAGGATTTTTAGTATTAGTGGCGTCACTAGGGATTTTGTTTAAGTAGCAAAGCATACCTAGGCTTTGAAGTTATGGGAGCAGCAAAATAAACTAGAAGAATGCATCCCTCAATACATTTTACAACAGAAAAATATCGAGAAGTTTTCACATGGTGACTCACTCACTCAGAGGTGAAAAGGTAGACGAGAACAAAGATATTAATTGCATTTAACCTGGACGAATGTCTTTGGAGTCAGAATGACCTAAAATCAAATCCTAGTACGCCCCATGGCAGTTGGTGTTGCCTGGCTTGTTACTGAACTTCTCTAAGCCTCACTTTCTTTATGTCTCTCTAGGAGATCAAAGAACACATTTCTCAGGGTGACTGTGAATATTTTATTACTGGTGTAAAACTAATACAGAGCAATGTATTTTACATGACTAACTCTGAATTTCAATAATGTAAACTTTTATTAAAAATAAAGTTATTTAACTGAACTGGAACTGACAACACCTTAATAAAAATTTAATAGGTAAAGTAAAAATGGGAGTTTCCTTACATGGCAACATTTCCCCAAACAGAACGTTTGTTAAGCTTAAATTGTCAAGTTATATAAAAAATATGCAGTTGGCTTGCTTATACTAAAATATAAAACCAAAACTTTAAAACTATTTCAAGATGATTGGGTTTCATCTGACTGTTAATGGAGCAATACAGCTACCATGGGGTGCTAATGTGAAGGCATAGGTAAGCTGTATCATGCCATGACAGATGTTTGTAATCAAACCAACTAACTGTAGCCTTCTAAATTTCCTGGACTTACTTTAGTTGAATCAAAAAAATTCAAGACCTTGTTAAATGTGTGAAGACTGTTTGGAATGATTATGAAGGAATAGCAAAGTGCAATGTAACCATGGTGTTAAAATTTGAATGAATTACAGCTCATGTGCTTGGATCTTTTGTATATTGGTATTTAAAATTGCAAGCAATGTTGTAAACTTTTTATAGAGTGTATAAAACATTCTGCTATATGATCTCAAGGTGGATGCTATCCAATTGTCTGACATGTTTCTTTCTGATTATTCTTAGGACTAAATTTATTGCACTTTAGCTTGATAAGATTATTCAAAACATGTATTAAATATCTGTGTGCATATATAGAAGCTCCTCTGAAGAAGTAAAATTCAACACTGGAGATGCCTATGATAAAATAATAATAACAATAACAGGAAAAGCAAAATACGAAAGAAATAGAGAATCTGATTTACAGAAATAAGTTTCTTTGTATTCAGTGTGCTACTTTGCAAGGGGAAGTGGCTGAACCTGTTTTTTTTTCAGGGAGCCAGTCACTACTAAAATAACTGTAAGTAGTAGATATATCTGGACTTTTAAACCTAGGAATCACTCTATGTGGCTTTAGCCACCAGCCCAGAAGAAATAATATGTAGGCATCACTCAATAGAAGCATACTCTACCCGTGCATTCTTATGTAATTATAATCCCTATTAGCATATTACTTTTCCCCAAAGCCAGAGTGGGATAAGAAACAGGGAAAGGGGAGGGGGATGACTAATGAACCATAAAAGTTCCTTTATGATTTAGTTAAATAAAATCTAATCTTACAATAAAAAAATAAAAATTTTCTAGATCTTTAGGAAAAACTGTCATTAAAACACATGGCTTAGAGTAACAATATGCAGCATGGGGGGTGGAAAGAGAAAATCACTGAGATCAAAAAGAACATGAGAATGAATTTTAAAATCTCATTAAGAAAAAGAAAGCAAGTGACTAGCGAAAGTACAGTTCATTGCTTTAAAAACTGTCACCAAATGAACCCGGCTTCTAAATCTGTCAATTTAGCCCCAAGATGTTGGGCCATTGTATAACAGTCCCCTGAAAGCAATAAAGACATTTTTTTAGAGATCAGAAAAAGAAATGAGTCTAAAGTAAATTTCTAAACATAGTAGAGATCTAACAGTGACAAGTTGAGTACCAAAAGTTTGATTTCAGCCAAAAGAAAATGAGTGATTTTTTCAAAGTTTTGACTCAGCAGTTAGAACCAAATAGTAATTGGGTTAACACAAAGCATATAAAATGTAATTGTAATACAAAGAAAACATTAACATAATGAGATGTGTACCCATTTTATTAATTTTGAAATTAGTAGGACTGTGGAACTATGAAGGTATTCTTGTATAAGATTATATTTATAGCTGTCTATAAAATGTAGATATAAATTCATCTGCTTCTGTGTAAGTAAGGAGGGATATTGGTAAAAGTGAATAAGAAAACCAGTTTTAGAAAATGTAGAAAATTGAATTAGAAAGAATGATCACTACTGGTGGTCACATACAACAATCAAGTGGAGAAAGAATTTAATCATGGGTAGCAAGATGAATTAGCTGTGTTAGAAAGAATGTGACTGTATAGACTCTAACTAATCCACTATCTTCAAAGATGAAACTCCTGAATAAACATTGTTATTTCAAATTCGATAATCAAAGGAACCAATTAATGAAGGAAATAATTAACTGGAGTGAATATCATGTGCACAGCTATTGATGGATGTGGCAGTGACAAAATAAGACAGTGGGGGAAAGAACCACTGTGGGATGGAGAAGGAGAAAGAAAGAAGGAGACTCCTGAATATCTGGAACATACGTCAGTGGACTCATTTGCAAGCTTAGTAAGCCTCAGAGGACTTTAGGCTCCCTAGTGAGTCATGGAAACAAGTACAAGTAATTGCTGCTTGAATACTTTTGTCTGATTAGTAGGTGTAACTGTTCTTGCTTTGCTATACAGAATCACCTGAGACTGGGTAACTTATAAAGGAAAGAGGTTTAATTGGCTCACGGTTCTGCAGGCTGTATAAGAAGTATGATGCTGGCATTTGCTGCTGGTGAGGACTTCAGGAAGCTTACAATTATGGCGGAAGGCAAAGGGGGAGCTGGGACATCACACGGTGGGCACAGGAACAAGGAGAGGGGGAGGCGCCTCACACTTTCAGGAGTCCACTGCTCTATCCATTGCGCGAAGGAGCCACCTGCCTCACACTTTTAAACCACTCACTCACAATCACAACCACAGCACCAAGCCACGAGGGATCTGCCCCCATAACCCAAACACCCACCAGATCCCACCTCCAACACTGGAAACCTATATTTCAACATGAGATTTGAGCAGGGACAAATATTCAAACTATATCAATAGGAAAGGTAGCTGACTATACTGAGGTATAACTGGGAAACTATCCTTTTGGTTGAACTGACTTGGTAACAGTAGCTTTGAATACTATAAAGTTGTAGTACTTGGAGAAGATACCATGTGGAGGAAGGTCAAAAGGAAGTCTCATTTATGAAACATTTAGATCAATTCCTAGTACATATTAGGTACTCGATGTCTAATTCCCTTCCCTTTTTATTATATATATTTATACACACACACACACACACACACACATATATTTAGTTCTAAGCAGTCACCTAATCTTATAACGCTCTAAATTCCGTCATCTAATACATGATTATAATGATGCTTATTTATGATGCTTTTTCCAGGAATCAAATATTTGGCCATTATTCAGGTACCTATATTCTAATTAGAAATCATAAGTGAAAATGTTTTGTGTTTCTCCTGGGAAAGATTTACTTTAAAGTTAGCATTGATTCTGTCGCATCTTTAAAGCGTCTTCTTGCCTTTTCAGGATTTTATATAATCCAAAGTGCAGACAAAAAAGGAATAATGACCTAAACAGCAAAATAGCATTTAAGCTTAGCTCCATTACATTACTTAAGGTTCCTCTAAGAATAATAGACACCAAAATAGTGCAAACTACCTCAACATTAAAGGATCATACAATATTCATGACCTCGGCTAAAATAATGCATAATGGAAGCGTTGAGCACTTTTTACACCAGTACACTTTCGGTTTGGCTGATAGCTTTTGAGCCATTGTTTATGCAAGTGTACCAACTTCGAAGGAGATAATGCATATTATTAAACCATTATCTGTGTATCTGCATAAGCTATCCACTTTTTAAAGGTCTAGTAGCCTTGGGCTTAGGCATTTCAATTAAATTAACCATTCTGAGTCCTCATCTATATAATTATTATCTGAAATATCAAAAACGAACAAAGTTAATTTGTTTTATTTTAAATTGTTCTTTTACTTTAAAAGCAAAGAAACCAACTGGGAAAAAGTCCGTTATCAACATCCTTGGGATTACTAGTTAACTAACAACCAGGGTATAGCTCTAGTCAGGTATAATGCCATCTGATATTAAACATATGAAAAGAAACTCACAAAATCATTTAATCCTTACTCCTCGAACTAATATATAACAAATGGAAGAAAGCAATAACAGAAGAAGCAGTCACAGTCAAATGCACTAAAACATGTTGCTAATACAAACTATGTCATTACAGAAATTGAATAATGATGACTGTTTTCTCCTTGAAATCATAAAACCATAGAATGAATTTCTATATTTGTCACAGAGTAAACCTCTTCAGTGGCCACAGAAATCCTGGAGCTTTAGACTGTGTTTTGTATAGACTCTAAAGTGTCAAATACATCTTGGTCTAGGTCCCACTTCTCAGTAGGGAAGACATAGAGAGGGTATGATCAGACTTTTATTTTTTAAATTTGAGGTAACCCACACCTCTCTGGACATTGGGTATTAAAATGGAGGCAGGAAAGGGAACTAAGAAGCAAGAGAATGGGCTCCATGACCAAACTGGCAGGATAAAGGACACTATAAATGGAGATGTTGATGATATTGACAACCAACAGTGCTTAGGGGGGAAAAAAAAAACAGTAGAGAGGAAAACAGTTGAGATAAGGTGTTTCAGGATCCAAATCTATGACTCTATGACTCTGGGCCTTCTCTCTCTGTTTGATTCAGTGTTTCTTATCAGGGTTAGGTTAGATCCTCTTTCGATTATAGTTAAATCTGACCAGGGCTAGGAAAATCAAGATTTTTTAAAAATATAGTGAATGTAACATCCATTGATAACTAATTTAGGGAGAGTGTTATATTCAGTTTATGCAAGCAAAAAGGTAGGCAAGATTGAGTAGATATAGCATATGAAGAGAAAGAAATTTAAGTAGAAATTGACAAATCACTTGTTAGGTTTATTCAGTATTCTATGTCAGGATGAGTTTAACTCTAGTAAATACTAGAATCACTGGCAATATTTTTTCTTCCATTCACAATTTGTATACAGAGTCATACACGTAACTTTTCAATGAAAGGGTAGTAAAACTGTGGTATATATGTCTGAATGAAGTGCCAAAATCCCTGACAAGATTATGCTCTTTAATCTTAAATTCTTCCTCCTTTTAATTTTACAAAATTAACATCAGACCCTGGATTTCCACAAGGGCTAAGTTTGTATTTGTTCAAGAAATCTCAAATTCGTAACTGTCAATGTGACATATACATGTTCATATAAAATGAAATCAAGCAATATTGAATTGTTTAAGTGATCCTTCAGAGGCTTAATGAGAAATACTGCTTGCCTGATAATGCTGAAGAATAGAATGTCAAAAACTCTTGGCTGAATTCAGTGAAATCATGGCAATGTGTTTATTATGCAATCTCATTTATCCTCTTCAGTGACTCTTTTTTGCAAAGTGACCCTTGTATTTATGATTGAGCAAAATTGTACATCACAAAATAGTGTGACTCTCCAGAGTCAAATATATTCTGAAGGTTCCAAACTTCAAATATGAAATAAATGAGTGCTGTGGTCCACTGTAAAACATTTACATTCCAGAGACTTTTTATAAAAGACCATTTTGCATTTCATAAATCAGTGAGTTTCCAATCAAATTAAATATCCTTTGGAAGACCTTATACCACATGGCAAAAAACAAAAAAATGTGTTTAAAAAAATTACTTCCTAAAAGGGAGGTGAAGAGAGTACTGATATTAGTACAATGTTTATTTAGATAATCTAATAAAATGATCTGGGTAGCATTGTTTTTGGCTTCTATATTCACAATTTTGTGCAGTGACACACACGTCTACATATAAGCATATAAACTGTGTTCTACATGTGGCATTCCACTGAAGTGATTTTTTAAAATATTTTTAACCACTCTATTGAAGTATAACTGACATTTAAATACTGCATATATTTAAAGCATATAGTGTGGTGTTTTGACATATGGATTTCTCTGTGACACCATCAGCACAATCAAGATAATGAACATACTCATCACTACCAAAAGTTTGCTCATGTGAAGTGATGTTTTTTATTGAATGTATCTTGAATGATTTTTCTGTATCAAAGATGATGCCTCTTTCCATATATATTCAGGATGAGGAAGGCATCTTAAGGTTATCTAGTATACTGCCACTTAGCAGGCTTATACCAATTATCCTGAGTAGTTAGCCATAATATCTTAAGCTATTAGAATTAAAAATAACACTTGACCCCCTTTCTCCCATCTAAACATTGAATCATAGCTGTACCCTTCCAAACAGTTATTTATCAAGTCACTGTTTTAACATATCCAGCCTGTTTTGAGGAAAATGCTCTACCCAGTGTCAGACGTCTGAGAGTCTGGGGCCCAGTCTTCATGTTGCCAGCCTTTGGACCCTTTTCCTCTTCTGATAAAGGAGTGTGCTAGAGAGACAACTACTAACATCTCATCTGGCTCTCTGATTTTATGAATATCTCAGTTCCTGAAAGCCGGAGAATCTATTCAAATCTTGCATTGTTCTTGCTGTTGGAAAATTCTTCCATGAGTGCAGCTAAAACTTACTCCTCTGAAATTTCAGCATCCACCCTGTGAGTTCTCTTTCTTAGTCTCCAGAGTCTCAGTTGGAATCTGAATCTTTACACTGCTCAGGAACAAGTTCTAAATTCTAACACCCTTTAAGAGCCAGGACATTCTTTATGTGTAACTTAATATTCTTTTGATGAAAGTGAAGTCAATCTTTGGCTCTCTTCTTAAAGAAGCTAAAACAAAAGGAGCCATCAAATACACTCTCTGCTGGATTGCCCAAACGATTATGTATGATGGAGTAAACTCCCATCAGTAGGCATGGAGATCACCTGGAATGTCCAGATGGTTCCTCAGAATGGGGGTTTTCAAAAGACCATTGCTAGACATATGTGTCTGGTTAGAATGTTTAACCTTCATGGTCTTTAATCATGTAGCATTATGTGAAATGCCACTGGCTGAATGGCTTGATGAAGTGTTTTGAGGCCATAGAGTTTCCAATCTCCTGACCACCACCAGAGGCCCTGCAGCTACTGGGAATGTGGTCCTTACAAGCTGAATGCCTCTCTATAGGTCTATGAGAAAAGAGGGCAGATGGGAGTCAGTCTTCACATTGTGTTGCATGGCCAAAAGGACTGCTGTGATCAAACAAATGAGAGAGAGAAGGGGAGTGAGAGAGAGAGAGAGAGAGAATCAACTGCTGGAGTAGGCAAGGAGTACCACTAGGACGAGAGAAATATCTGACCTATAGTCATTTGGTTTCTATTCTTTCCTTATTGTCATTAATCTAAGAGATTTTTTTTTAATTCTCTAAGGGCAAAAGTTGTATGAATATTATTTGTCGTAGATGTTCATTGCTCTACACATGGTAAGTGCTGGTGAAAACAATGCGAATGAAGTGCCAGAAGTTGTTTATTTTAAAGGCAACTGAATGATATTGGAAGCAAAGTAGCAGCAAAAGACATTAGAATCAACCTGTTCTGAGATCAGCTGGAGCAAGTGTCTGAACCCCTCCGAACTTCCATATTCTCATCTGTAAGTTGGAATAATATGAATTGTGGTCAGAATTAGAGGCCATATAAAGTCCTTATCATAGAGCTGGAAAGTTAGCAAACACTCAATAAATGATAGCTATTATTGATTATTTATTAGGATTACAAAGGTTATAACGTGCTTGTAGGGAATGTTGATAATGCTTTAACAGTAGGACTTGACCTAGGACCCATCTGTGTGTGTAATTGACCTGTCCCATATGTGGTAATGATTTGGCCCATTTTAGTATTTATCCATGTTACGTGAACTTTTTTTGGCTCAGATTTATTTTATTTTTTTTAAGTATTGGTTACCATACGTCCCTGTGATACTTCTGAGGAGCACCGAGCCTTGATGGAAACATCTCTTGCTTGCGTTTTAGAGTCCTGGTTCTGTCCAGATAGAAGCATATGAGCCTTCTCTTGCATTTATTTGGGGTCAGCATCTCTGTTGTTGTTGCTGAAACTCTGGAAAGAGAGCACTACATGGAGCTATGCTAGCCAATTTGGCAGCATGTGTTTTCAGCCCACTTGGCTGTGCACAATATTCTGTCTGAGTTTGGGAAGATCTGTCTGCTTTTTCCTTTTGTAGAGAGGCTATGAGAAATGAGGCAATGGATTTGCCTTATACAACAGCCTGGAAAAAAATAGGCCATGGCCTAACAAATAATGAGTTACATGGCCTCCTTCCAGAGAGTTCCTGGCTGGAGACTGCAGGACAGGTTGAGATGCCTTCTGATAGATTTTGCACTAATTGTCTACTTTCCTAAAAGAAGTTCTGTTTAAAACAAAAGGCGGTGGGGGTGGGACAGTGGATGAGAGGTGTGGATCTTTTAGAGCATGAGATCCTTTTACGAATAATCTATTTTATGCAGATTTCAAGGTCACAGGTCAAATTATGTATCCCAAAATGTTACACTAAACCAGATAATTCTCATATATGGCAGTAAAGGACGATAAGGTGTGCGTTTGACCTCACCCCAAATGTTTCTCATTTGGGACTGACCCAAACCTCTTCTTTGTCATAGAACATAAATGACCGTATGCTACCCTGTTTTGCTATGTTTATTTAGATAAAGCCCTTCGTCCTTATAGGGTCTGCCTGTTCCAGATTACTTGTGACAATCTTCTCTTTGCTGTTTTCTTTTTCAAACACTGAGGAAGGCTCAGGCATGAGCTGTAACTGGGTGTTTCTCTACCTGTACTCTGCCCAACTCTATGCACACACTGCCATTTTAATTGCTTTTCCCAGTGATGACTGAGTGATGCCTTCTATATTGGGCACTCTTTATCATTTTGGTTTAGAATTAGAGGAACAGGAGAGGCTGGAACATCATCGATCTTGACAGTCTGGTGATCTGATGAGTCAGCTCCTGCACCAAAAATATTGCTCTGAAAAATATATAGTCCCCTCACTCTCTGGCTAACGTGTAGAGTTTCCACATTTCCCATGCACTGTCCACTTAACTCCTTGACTGCCTATGTTAATCATGATGGCCATGGACCAAACCTCTTTTTCTTCATCTCAGAATAATGTTCCCCAGAGCTGCTTTTTATGGAGCTATTCATAGATAAGAGCAATAACGAGCCCAATGGCGTTGCTTCCTTTTCTGTATTCTGTGACATTCTCATCTCAGCCGACTGTGTCTGGCAGCCACACAATGAGGCCCTGCGTGTGTCAGAGAGATGGATGATATCTGCAGTGTCTGCATCTCAGCGCTGACTCTATGAGCTCCTGCTGAACCTTAGCTCGGGGATGTTAGATTCTGTGCCATTGAATTAGAAAAACAAACCTCCCCTTTCCGAGAAATGTCTTATTTTCTCCCAACACAAAATACCTTAATGGAAATAATGACACGCATTAGATATTTGATGGATTACACATTGTACTTTCATACTCAAAATTCCTGACTATAAGACTCTTTGTTTTTATCTTGTTACTCGAGTATTTTTTTTTTCAAAGCTGAAATAAAGAGGCTACTAGTACAGGTAGTAGTCTTTACACTTTTTTCTAGATATTTTTGCTTTCTTCAACTGAGTGAAATTGGAAAAAATAAATTACAAAGGATATTAATGAGCCCCTATTTCATTATCAGGGAAGTGGCCAGTTAATTTTGGGAAAAACTGCTCAGATCTAAATTGACTGGTTTTTGTTTCAGCGTGAAATCAGTTATGAACCATGCACGAATGAGCCACAGTGGTGTCTTTGGTAATGGATTATTAGTAAGAATCTCAGTGCTGCTGAGGCCACTCAAGCACATCTGAGAGAAGTGGTATCATGTGGGAGGTGGACCAAGGGACTAACAACAATGAGTACTTCTACCATCTGTTTTCTAGAGCCTACTCCATGGGCATGTAACCTGGGCCGTCGGGATTCCATGCTGCGATGAGCAGTTTAACGCTCTGTTGCTGTCATCTTGGCATTCTTAGTAATTTGTGAGCAAGAGGACCTGAATATTCATTCTGCACGGGGCCCAGCAAATTATGTAGCCAATCTTCGTGTTGAGCCTTTCTCTGTGTGTTGCAAATACTAATAAGATTCTAGAGGGATAACTTCCTCCTCAATTTTGACTGAGATAGGACAGGATCGATATCAGGAGTGATGTCAGGATGCTAGAATCTTCAGTCAGATCAAGGGTTTAAGAAAAGGTTTAGAGAGAAAAAAACATGTGAAGATATCTCCTAATTCCTCCTCCCTTTTGTATGAAAGATAAGAACTTAAGGTGGATGCAAATTACTGATAGTCATGACTGAGAAAGCTATCGTGGACTGTGGCTTAGATCTAAATTATATTTGGAAAGTCTAGAGCTAAGAGTGGGGCTAAAATAGGGAAATAAAAAGGAGGTGATCTAGTTTAATGGAACAAGGGATAATGCATGAGTCAGCTATGGGCCATCTGGAAGACAGCACTGGTATAGAATTATCTCAGGTCTTTCAAGGTCTATCTTGGGGCTGCTGAAGACATAAGGACACCCCAGGGAGAAAATGTTCAGCTTGTGGGTAGGAATTGAGGCAAGAATCTTGAGATGCTGGAATAGAGATGGATCTGCCTGGGATCCAGAGACATTGGCTAAAGAGTTCCCTGAAGCAACTGCCCTCGTCTGTTCGGGCTACTATAACAAGCTGTCATAGACTGGGTAGCTTAAACAACAAAGGATTGTTTCTCACAGTTTTGGGGGCTGTAAGTTAAAGATCAGGGTGACAGCATCTTCAGGCTTTTGGTGAGGGCTGGTTCTGTGGTTTGCATATAATCGTCTTCACACTACATCCTTACAGGGTGGAGAGAAAGCTCTGAGCTCTTCGTCCCTTTACAAGAACCCTAATCCCATCATGGGAGCTCTACCCTCACGACCTCATCTAAACCTAATTACCTCCCAAACGCCCCATTTCAAATACCAACACATGAGGGATTCGGATTCTGCATAGAATTTTGGTAATGTACAAACATTCAGTCTGTAGCAGCAATCCGGAGATCATCTGTAATCATCTGCCAGGCTCTTCCACCAAGAACTGCCAGCTTTAGCTATGTGCTAAAACCAGAAGGCATGAAGCCACGCAGGCAATTTCTCTTCATGCTCTCCCCGACTCTACTCCAGAAGTGCAGATGAGGACTGGGAGACAGTGTGAGCAGGTAGAGAAGAGGGAGCAGAGCCTTTGCAGCATTGTAAGTCCCAGCCTCAAACAGGTACCATCTGGTTGAGGGGTTACATGCATGTTCGGTCAGATTTAGGGTTTACATTATTAAATTTAACTGAACATTCTGATGACTGAACGAAGTGTGTGTTTTCAATGTAAAATAATAGTTAGGTTTCCTTTTTAACTAGTAATGAGAGCAGAAGCCAGGGAAGCTGCCTGAGTGTTCCCTCCAGGGACAGGAGATGTTTATATCCTCTCCCGCTATTTCATTAATGTTTTTTTTTTGATCACAGTGCACACACATCATGCTTGTTGACATATGGATCACATCTTTATTACCTATTTAATCTTCCCAAAGCTTTGCAGAAAATATTACTCAGTTTTTGGAAATGAGAAAAATAAGTATCAGCAATTTTGGAAATGAGAAAAATAAGTAACGTCTCTAAGTTTAAGAGAACTTAGCAAATTAATAAATAATAGTGCTAGAATTTGAAGTCAGGTTTATGTGTTTCTCAAGATTTGTTCTCTTAATCACTAGACTGATTCTCTCTCCTTAATTGGAAAAAATACCATGAAGTCCTTACTATATGCCAGGAATAATGCTAATGACTTCGCATATACTATATTAATATTCCTCAGATAAGCCATGAGTAGATTCTATTCTATTGTCTATAAGGGGAAACTGAAGCTTAGTTTCAGTAATTAGTCAGTAACTAACCTGAAACTACATGAGTAGCTTTTGTCAGCCTGACCCCAAAATGTATGCAATTCATTAAGAGAGAGACAGAAAAAGTGAAAGAGAGAGATTCTTACTAATTTCTTTCTTAAGTCAGATCTTTGTTAAAACAAACTGCATATAGAGGTCCTCCTAATTACTAGAACCAGTAGCAGGCACCGAAAACAAAACATAATCACTAGTTGGACATGTTCTCACCAATAGGTGGTCATAAATTGGGAAAAAGAAAACTAATCATCATGATAATCTTAGCCAATGATGAAGTGATTAACTGTGAGAGAAGGCTGCACTCTAGAGAAAAGACTACTCTCACTTGTTTCCAGGAAAACTCAGAGTAAGTCTTCATGGAAACGATGAGTCATTAATAATAGTTTTATTTAAATAGTTCAAAATCAAAAACAGAGCACCCAGGTTTGGGGTGGCGGTAAAAACAAAATAACAGAACTGGAAATAAATATAACCAGTAAAGGGAGAAGGCCAAGAAGGAGTCATCCTTTTAGGAAGAGTGCTGTTCATTCTAGAATAGTGAGACCCGTGTGGCTATAATATTTATACAGATACCTGAACTCAGGTTGATTGTATGTGCACAGGATGTGACAGGAATTAAGAGTTCATTACAGGTTCTTCATCAGGTGATTAAGCAATGAAAGCTGAGTTTTAGAAATAGTTGTCTGGGAATGGTATGCTGGCTAGACCAGAGTGCAAAAGAGAATAGAGCCAGTGAGTGACTGATATAGTTGTCCTGGTATAATATACCATCTCATATTACAAAATGGATTATTGGGATTTCTCAGTTTTCTTTCCTGAATGAAAGTAGAAATAAATAAGGGTAGGAGTAGTTATATATAGAATTATATATCTATCTTTCTGTCTGTCTAGCTAGCTAGCTAGCTAGCTATCATCTCCCTATCATCTATCTATTTCTACAACTCTGTATTTGTAAACATCTGTAAACTGTAAGAGAAGAGCTGAAATAATGTGAAGAGTGTTTATCATTGTTTATTCAACAATGCAAAGTATATGGTAAATTTCTAATATCTATAATCGTGTAAGGAAAATCATTATTGTAATACTGGGAAGCACGATGTGCTGGTAGAAATAGCAGTGATTTAAGTATCACAATAATGTGTTTTCTTTTTGAAGCATGATATTGCTATATGGAGAAAACTTTGTTTTTTCTTTTTGCTCAAAGTAAATCAGCACACAATTCCAGTTTGTTACTTGCTGTGCTTGTAGACACTGGAGTATTCAAGAAAAATCACATTAACATGCTGAACACTTACGGGTAGATGACTTGTGTTAAAATTCCCTAACATTCTTCCTGGAGTTGGAATGCTAAATTAAAACTTATTGTTGAACGCTTTGTTGAAAAGTGTCAGGATGCCATTGAACAAGGCAACACTGAGGCATGTAGGGGACTCTTCATTTGCCCACAATTTATTTTACATTATCTTGATAACAAGCTCTGATGTATTCTTTTTATATATATATACTTTAATTTCTGGGATACATGCACAGAACGTGCAGGTTTGTTACATAGGTATACACATACCATGGTGGTTTGCTGCACCCATCAACCCGTCAACTACATTAGGTATTTGTCCTAATGCTATTCCTCTCCTTTCCCCCTACCCCTTCGACAGGCCCCAGTGTGTGAGGTTCCCATCCCTGTGTCCATGTGTTTTCATTGTTCAACTCCCACTTATAAGTGAGAACATGTGGTGTTTGACTTTCTATTCCTGTGTTAGTTTGCTGAGAATAATGATTTCCAGCTTCATCCATATCTCTGCAAAGGACATGAACTCATCATGTTTTATGGCTGCATAATATTCCATGGTGTATATGTGCCACATTTTCTTTATCCAGTCTATCATTGATGGGCATTTGGGTTGGTTCCAAGTCTTTGCTATTATGAACAGTGCTACAGTAAACATACATGTGCATGTGTCTTTATAGTAGAATGATTTATAATCCTTTCGTTATATACCCAGTAATAGGATTGCTGGGTCAAATGGTATTTCTGGTTCTAGATCCTTGAGGAATCGTCACATTGTCTTCCACAATGTTTGAACTAATTTACACTCCCATCAACAATGTAAAAAAGCATTCCTATTTCACCACATCCTCTCCAGAATCCGTTGTTCCCTGACTTTTGAATGATCACCATACTGACTGGCATGAGATGGTGTCTCACCGTAGTTTTGATTTGCATTTCTCTAATGACCAGTGATGATGAACTTTTTTTCATATGTTTGTTGGTTGCATAGATGTCTTCTTTTGAGAAGTGTCTGTTCATGTCCTTCGTCCACTTTTTGATGGGGTTGTTTGCTTTTTAATCGTAAATTTGTTTAAGTTCTGTGTAGATTCTGGATATTAGCTTTTTGTCAGATGGATAGATTGCAAAAATTTTCTCCCATTCTGTAGGTTACCTGTTCACTCTGATGATATTTTCTTTTGCTGTGCAGAAGCTCTTTAGTTTAATTAGATCCCATTTGTCAATTATGGCTTTTGTTACCATTGCTTTTGGTGTTTTAGTAATGAAGTCTTTGCTCATGCCTATGTCCTGAATGGTATTGCCTAGGTTTTCTTCTAGGGTTTTTATGGCTTTAGGTCTTGTATTTAAGCCTTTAATTCATCTTGAATTAATTATTGTATAAGGTGTAAGGAAGCGGCCAAGTTTCAGTTTTCTACATATAGCCAGCTAGTTTTCCCAATACCATTTATTAAAAAAGGAATCCTTTCCTCATTGCTTGTTTTTGTCAGGTTTATCAAAGATCAGATGGTTGTAGATGTGTGGTTTTATTTCTGAGGCCTCTGTTGTGTTCCATTGGTCTATATATCTGTTTTGGTACCAGTATCATCCTGTTTTGATTACTGTAAACTTGTGGTATATTTTGAAATCAAGTAGCCTGATGCCTCCAGCTTTGTTCTTTTTGCTCAGAATAGTCTTGGCTATATGGGCTCTTTTTTGGTTCCATATGAAATTTGAAGTAGTTTTTTTTCTAATCCTGTGAAGAAATTCAATGGTAGCTTGATGGGAAGAGCATTGAACATATAAATTACTTTGGGTAGTATGGCCATTTTTACAATATTTATTCTTCCTATAAATATTGTAAAAATATTTATATTTTTATAAAGCATGGAATGTTTTCCCATTTGTTTGTGTCCTCTCTTATTTCCTTGAGCAGTGGTTTATAGTTCTCCTTGAGGAGGTCCTTCACATCCCTTTAAGTTGTATTCCTAGGTATTTAATTCTCTTTGTAGCAATTGTGAATGGGAGTTCACTCATGATTTGGCTCTCTGTTTGTCTATTATTGTATAGGAATGCTTGTGATTTTTGCGCCTTGATTTTGTATCCTGAGACTTTGCTGCAATTTCTTATCAACTTAAGGAGACTTGGGGCTGAGATAATGGGATTTTCTAAATATACAATCATGTCATCTGCAAACAGACAATTTGACTTCCTTTCTTCCTATTTGAATACCCTTTATTTCTTTCTCTTGGCTTATTGCCCTGGCCAGAACTTCCAATACTGTGTTGAATAGGAGTGGTGAGAGAGGGCATCCTTGTCTTGTGCCGGTTTTCAAAGGGAATGCTTCCAGCTTTTGCACATTCAGTATGATATTGGCTGTGGGTTTGTCATAAATAGATCTTAGTTTTTTGAGATACGTTCCATCAATACCTAGTTTATTGAGAGTTTTTAGCATGAAGGGTGTTGAATTTTATCAAAGGCCTTTCTGCATCTATTGAGGTAATCATGTGATTTTTGTCACTGGTTCTGTTTATGTGATGGATTACATTTATTGATTTGTGATGTTTAAATAGCCTTGCATTCCAGGGATGAAACCAACTGGATGGTGGTAGATAAGCATTCTGATGTGCTGCTGGATTTGGTTTGCCAGTGTTTTATTGAGGATTTTCTCATTAACGTTCATCAGGGATATTGGCCTTAAATTTTCTTTTTTTGTTATGTCTCTGCCAGGTTTTGGCATCAGGATGATGCTGGCCTCATAAAATGAGTTAGGGAGGAGTTCCTCGTTTTCTGTTGTTTGTAATAGTTTCAGAAGGAATGGTACCAGCTCCTCTTTGTACCTCTGGTAGAATTTGGCTGTGAATCTGTCTGGTCCTGGGCTTTTTTTGGTTGGTAGGCTATTAATTAGTGCCTCAATTTCAAACTTGTTTTTGGTCTCTTGAGGGATTTGACTTCTTCCTGATTTAGTCTTGGGAGGGTGTATGTGACCAGGAATATATCCATTTCTTCTAGATTTTCTGAATTATTTGTATAGAGGTGTTTGTAATATTCTCTGATGGTAGTTTGTATTTCTGTGGGATCAGTGGTGATATCCCCTTCATCATTTTTTATTGTGTCTATTTGATTCTTCTCTCTTTTCTTCTTTATTAGTCTGGCCAGTGGTTTATCTATTTTGTTAATCTTTTCAAAAAACCAACTCCTGATTCATTGGTTTTTCATGTCTCTATCTCCTTCAGTTCTGCTCTGATCTTTGTTATTTATCTTCTGCTAGCCTTTGAATTTGTTTGCTTTTGTTTCTCTAGTTTTTTTTTTTTTAAATTGTGATGTTATGGTGTCAATTTTAGATCTTTCTGGCTTTCTCCTGTTTGTGTTTAGTGCTATAAATTTCCCTCTAAACACTGCATTAGCTGTGTTCCAGAGATTCTGGTACATTGTGACTTTGTTCTCATTGGTTTCAAAGAACTTATTTATTTCTGCCTTAATTTCATTATTTACCCAGTAGTCATTCAGGAGCAGGCTGTTCAGTTTCCATGTAGTTGTGCAGGTTTGAGTGAATTTCTTAATCCTGAGGTCTAGTTCGATTGCACTCTGGTCTGAGAGACTGTTTTCTATGATTTCTATTCTTTTGGATTTGCTGAGGAGGGTTTTACTTACAATTATGTGATCAATTTTAGAATAACTGCAATGTGATGCTGAGAAGAATGTATATTCTGTTGATTTGGTTTGGAGAGTTCTGTAGATATCTATTAAGTCTGCTTGGTTCAAAGCTGAGTTCTAGTCTTGAATATCCTTGTTAATTTTCTATCTTGTTGATCTGCCTAATATTGGCAGTGGGGTGTTAAATTATCCCACTATTATTGTGTGGGAGTCTAAGTCTCTTTGTAGATCTCTAACAACTTGCTTTGTGTATTTGGGCACTCCTGTATGGGGTGCATATGTATTTAGGATAGTTAGCTCTTCTTGTTGCATTGATCTCTTTAACAATATGTAATGCTCATCTTTGTCTTTTTTTATCTTTGCTGGTTTACAGTCTGTTTTATCAGAGACTAGGATTGCAATCCCTGCTTTTATTTTTTTATTTTATTTTTTATTTTTTTGCTTTCCATTTGCTTGGAAAATATTCCTTCATCCCTTTATTTTGAGCCTATGTGTGTCTGCACATGAGATAGTTCTCCTGAATACAGCACACTGATGGGTCTTTACTCTTTATCCAATTTTCCCGTCCGTGTCTTTTAATTGGGGCATTTAGCCCATTTACACTAAAGATTAATATTGTTATGTGTGAATTTGATCCTGTCATTATGATGCTAGCTGGTTATTTTGCCTATTTCTTGATGCAGTTTCTTCATAGTGTCAATAGTCTTTACAGTTTGGTATGTTTTTGCAGGGGCTGCTACAAGTTTTTCCTTTGCATATTTAGTGCTTTCTTCAGGAGCTCTTGTAAGACAAGCCTGGTGTAGACAAAATCTCTCAGCATTTGCTTATCTGCAAATATTTCTTTCTCCTTTGCTTAGGAAGCTTAGTTTGATTGGATGTGAAATTCTGGATTGAAAATTCTGTTCTTTAAGAATGTTGAATATTGGCCCCCACTCTCTTCTGGCTTGTAGGGTTTCTGCAGAGAGATCTGCTATTAGTCTGATGGGCTTCCTTTTGAGGGTAACCTGACCTTTCTCTCTGGCTGCCCTTAGCATTTTTTCCTTCATATTAACCTTGGTAAATCTGATGATTATATGTCTTGGGATTGCACTTCTCAAGAAGTATCTTTGTGGTGTTCTCTGTATATCCTGAATTTGAATGTTGGCCTGTGCTGCTAGGCTGGGGAAGTTCTCCTGGATAATATTCTGATGAGTGTTTTCCAACTTGGTTCCATTTTCCCCGTCACTTTCTGGTACATCAATCAATCATAGATTTGGTTTTTTCACATAGTCCCATATTTCTTGCAGGCTTTGTTTGTTCCTTTGAATTCTTTTTTCTCTAATCATGTCTTCACACTTTATTTCGTGAAGTTGATCTTCAATCTCTGATATCCTTTCTTCTGCTTGATTGATTCAGCTATTGATACTTGTGTATGCTTCATGAAGTTCTTGTGCTGTGTTTTTCAGCTCCATTAGGTCATTTATGTTTTTCTATAAACTGGTTATTCTAGCTAGTGATTCGTCTAACCTTTTTTCCAAGTTCTTAGTTTCCTTGCATTGGGTTAGAACACGCTCCTTTAGCTCAGAGGAGTTTGTTATTACCCACCTTCTGAAGCCTACTTCTGTGAATTCACCTCTATCCAGTTTTGTTCCCTTGTTGGTGAGGAGTTATATCCTTTGGAGAAGAAGAGATCTTCTGGTTTTTGGAATTTTCAGCCTTTTTGCACTGGGTTTTCCTCATCTCTGTAGATTTATCTTCCTTTTGTCTTTGATGTTGGTGACTTTCACATGGGGTTTCTGTGTGTACATCCTTTTTGTTGATGTTGATGCTATTCCTTTCTGTTTGTTAGTTTTCTTTCTAACAGTTAGGCCCCTCTGCTGCAGATCTGCTGGAGTTTGCTGGAGGTCCACTCCAGACCCTGTTTGCCTGGGTATCACTAGCGGAGGCTGCAGAACAGCAAAGATTGCTGCCTGTTCCTTCCTCTGGAAGCTTTGTCCCAGAGGGGCATTTGTCAGATGCCAACCGGAGCTCTCCTGTATGAAGTGTCTGTCAACCCCTGCTAGGAGTTGTTTCCCAGTTAGGAGGCACAAGGGCCAGGGACCCACTTGGGGAGGTAGTCTGTCCCTTAGCAGAGCTCCAGCACTGTGCTAGGAGATCTGCTGCTCGTTTCAGAGCCAGCAGGCAGGAACATTTAAGTCTGCTGAAGCTGTGCCCACAGACACTCTTTCTCCCAGGTGCTCTGTCCCAGGGAGATGGGAGTTTTATCTATAAGCCCCTGACAGGGACTGCTGCCTTTTTCTCAGAGTTGCCCTGCCCAGAGAGGAGGAATCTAGAGAGGTAATGTGGCTACTGTGGCTTTGCAGAGCTGGGGTGGGCTCCACCCAACTTGAACTTCCCAGGGGCTTTGTTTACACTGTGAGGGGAATACCTCCTACTCAAGCCTCAGTGATAGGGGATGCCCCTTTCCCCACCAAGCTCAAGCATCCCCGGTGGACTTCAGACTGCTGTGCTGGCAATGAGAATTTCAAGGCAGTGGATCTTAGCTTGCTGGGCTACATGGGTGTGGGATCCTCTGAGCAAGACCACTTGGCTCCCTGTCTTCAGCCCCCTTTTCAGGGGAGTGAATAGTTCTGTTTTGCCAGCATTCCAGGTGCCATTGGGGTGTGACAAAATACTCCTGCAGCTAGCTCAGTGTCTGCCCCAATGGCAGCCCAGTTTTGTGCTTGAAACCCAGGTCCCTTGTGGTGTATGCACCCAAGTGAATATCCTGGTCTGTGAGTTGTGAAGACTGTGGGAAAAGCCTAGTATATGGGCTGGAATGCTATGTTCCTCACGCACAGTCCCTCAGAGCTTCCCTTGGCTATGGAGGGAGTTCCCCGACCCCTTGTGCTTCCCAGGTGAGGCGACACCTCTCCCTGCTTCAGCTCGCCCTCCATGGGCTTCACTCACTGTCTACCCAGTCCCAGTGAGATGAGCCAGGTGCCCCAGTTGGAAATGCAGAAATCACCTGCCTTCTGCATTGATCTCGCTGGGAGCTGCAGACCTGAGCTGTTCCTATTTGGCCATCTTGACATCCAGGCTCTGATGTATTCTTGAGGGAACAGAGGGGTCCTGAAGGGGAGGTTGGTGAGTCATTGATGTGGTTCATTTCCAGATCTCTTACTGGCAATATCCATATCATGGTTTCTATTTGAAGTGTTGGCAATGGAGAAAATGTAACAAGAATGGCTATGATGGATTGGCCCATAAAGCTTGAATCACCCTTTCCTTTCACATCTACTTATCTAGTGTGTCTCTGACTTGAAACAGAATCAACTCAGAAGGGGCAAAGTCAGGTTACCTAGGATCCTAGACAAATTTCTTTTAACTTTGGCTTATTCCTTTGAATGATTTCTTAAAAATTGACCTTTTTGTTGAGGCGTTTTCTAGAACAGTAGGATGTCTTATTGAAGCATGCCTGTTGAGAGTCTTTGAATGCCTTTTTTTTTTTTTTTTCCCCACAGCTGCACAAGTCTACTTTGGATTTTGACCACAAAAAACAATGTAATATTATTTTTATTCATTTCTGGGATGTTTAATTTCCATTCTCATGAATTATAATTTATTCAAAGTAATGCAACAGAAATATATTTTTAGAATTAGATGTGATTTTTTACTTCCCCCTTTCAAAAACACATTTTTCTTTGTTTCTGTGCAAGTTATCAGTCTGTTACATCCTTGGGGATATAATGGACACATGGCTGATTTCTTCAAGGAAGTGTATCTGAAACAAATATATGCTGCCTTTGCAAACCTGCTCCTGAATTTATAGTAGACACAGTCAATGATTGGTTAAAATCAGAGAGTCTTTAGGAATATCACACATCGTATTTCACAGGCAGTTTTGTTTATATTGAAATGATGAATCTCTATGAAAACCTAATTTTCTAAATCATTTTGTTCAAAATGTTGGATCTCCAAACTCTTACCTTGTTCATATTTTGTTTTTCTTTTTCTTTCCAAGTTGACATGAATCAAGATTATTGAAATAAGTACTGTTTGAGAAATCTACCAGTGCAAATAAGTGTGTAAATGCTCTCTAAGCAACTGTTGTGAAGAGAAAAGAATAAGTGGAAGAGAATGAAGTGATTAAAGCATAAATAATTTTTCTTATGAGAAGCCACATTAGAAGAAATCCCAGGCCTAATACTTTTTTGACGATAAAACTGTTGTCACTATCTCAAGTCATTCTTTGTACCTCAGAATAATTATGTCACTGTCAGTAACTTGTTATGCCACAGAAATGCTCCATCTTTTTTTTATAATTATTCTTGAGCCAAACAGAAATTATCTAAAAAGTTAAAAGAATCAATGCTAATAGCATTCTGTAATCTAATTCTCTTCCTGTCATACATTCCCCACATTTTTTCATATTCTAATATCATTCTCCTTTCAAGATTATTGCTGATGTAATATTTGTCATTAATAATAGTCATTAGAAGTGGCTAATTATATGACTCTTTACATAGGAGAAAAAAAATCCTGGATCACCTAAAATTTTAATGGCAGAGATAAAACAACTTTAAAAATTATGTTCAAGTTAAGATGAGTCATTCTATTATTATGAGATTCGATACTACATATGTAAAGTACTTTATAATTATCCAGAATTATATGTGTATGTATTATGTATACAAAGATACTGTTTTATAGAAATATTTAATAAATATGTATTGATTATCCACCATATCCTCATCCTGTGCTTGGCAGTGGGCATATAACGATGAATATGAAAAATTCCTCTGACTCTTGTGGTCCCCTTAACCCTACTCACAAGACAAGCAGGAATAGTGTTATGAACGGAGGCCCAGAGATCAAATGGCTTGCCCAGACTTTAGAACTGAGGCATTCTTGTCCCCAGCTCCTAGTTATATTCAACCCAACATTTATATCTCCTAAATTGTGTTCCACCATGGATATTCCACAAAAATAACATTGTATTGCCAAACGTTGGAAACATTTTAAACTTTATCTTCTTCTGGAAAATTCAAAACACACTTTAGCACATTAAACATTCCTAGAAGTATGTCAATAGAGAATTGTTTAATTTAGTGAGTTCTAAACTACTAACATCTCACTGTCTAGACTTTTTAGGTACAAAGTTGCACCACATGTATATTCAAGGACTAAACTTGTGAATACACTTGCTTAGTCATTACGTCAGAGAATAGTCAAACCCAGTTGCTCTCTCTGCCTGGAGTCCCTTTGCCAAAATAGAACTAATTGTCAGCACATGAGTAATTCAGTACTGAATAAACCTCAGAACAGTAAAGTACATAAACCACTGTGCATTTTGCTGGCTCTCGTTGTCTCTTTGGATAGGAAGAAAAGGTCTCTAAGAGATAGATTTAATGTTTTTAATATTTTATATTTTATAGGGAGTTTGATCTTATGGTGACACAATATTTTATAACCATACCACCAATACTCAACCATCTAGAAAGGAGCATCTCATATTAATTACATGCTGGTTTCTTTGTCATTTGGGTGGATGGGTAGGTGAGAGGAATCAAGTCTTGTGGAATAGTGCTATGCCTCACTCTCCATAACTTTATTCCCCAAATGCATCCTGATCTTACTGTCGTGTAGTCTCTATCAAAAGAATTCTCTCATGACAACTTGCATCACAGTTTTGCCTGGAGACTACTAAATGCCCTACCAAATGAGTCTTGCTGCAGCCAAGTTTCAGTACCTTGTAATATTTACGAGGCTTATGAAATTGCATAATTTCTATATGAAAGTATTTTGAATGGTGGTAACCAACCTATGGCCCATAGTCACATTGGATTTTTTTAAGATTTCACATATAACTTTTGAAAAAAACTTGAGGAAAACTCTAATCATTACCTAATGGATTAATGCTGTGACTGAATATACTAATTGTTTGAAATACCCCAAATCATTGAACACTATGAAATACTCAATATATTCAGCAACTTAGAAAATTATGAGTGAAAAATTTACAGAGAAGGCCTAGAAGTCTTGGAAGCCCAGGGTTGTAGAACGTGTATCAGCCAGAAAGAAATAAAACAGATTTATAGCCTAAATTCACTGCAGGCTAGGCCTGCGATATTAAACAATCAATTTGCTTAACCACTTTAAACCCATTTCCTTATCTGTCAAGAGTAGGTATTAATACAAATTTTGTTACCTCAGTAATACAAGGAAAAAATTATTTTAACTTATGTAAGACATTTTGTAACCTAAAAATGATTGTACTTTCAGGTCACATGACAGACACTTTTAAATAACCGAGAATTTTCACCAAATTCCTTCCTGAAAACTATTCTAACTCATGATTCTTGAAGCTAATAAAAAATAATTAGCAGAAGGACATATGTTAAGAGAGAACATGATACTTTGTGGTAGCCAAAACAAACAAAGCAAAATAAAACATACAAATTAAAATAGTAGAATTTTATCCTTTATTCATGTTATATGGCCAACATAGGTCAGCAAAAGCCTCTATTCACATAATCTCTAAGGGAGTGGCCTTAGTGATCATGGCCACAATGACATCTTAGGAGAAACTTCCGACGTCTCAGCAGCAAGAGAAGAGAAACTGAAAAATTGTGGACGGACTTTTCACTGCCTGTGTTGCTCACAGATCCGTTAGGAAGGCAAATGGAATTTGGTTAAGCATTACTGGGGCAGGAGATGGCGGAAGGAGAGAAGGGAGAGACAGAGAGAGAGAGAGAGAAGAGAGAGAGAAAAAGAGGGAAAGAGAGAGGGAGGGAAACTTGTAGTAACAGTTCAAATAATATTGCAATCCTATGACCCACATATTCAGCCTAGTGCCCATTAGTTTTATTTTTCCTGATCCTCTACCGCCTCCCAACCTCTGAAAGGCCCCAGTGTGTGTAGTTCCCCCCATGTGTCCATGTGATGTGTTGCCATCATTTAGCTCACACTTAAAAGTGAGAACGTACAGTATTTGGTTTTCTGTTCCTGCATTAGTTTGCTAAGGATAATGGCCTCCAGCTCCACTCATGTCCTTGCAAAGGACATGATGTTTTTTCATGGCTGCATAGTATTCCATAATGTATAAGTTCCATATTTTCTTTATCCATTCTACTATTGACGGACATTTATATTGATTGTGTGTCTTTGCTTTGTGAATAGTACTGCAATGAACATACATATGCATATGTCTTTATGATAGAATGATTTCTATTTCTTTGGTTCTATATCCAGTAATGGGATTGCTGGATCAAATGGTAGTTCTATTTTTAGGTCTTAGAGAAATTGCCACACTGTCCTCCACAATGGTTGAACTAATTTACACTCCTACCACCAGCATATAAACATGTCTTTTTCTCCGCAACCTCGTGATTTTCAAGACAGCCCTATAAAAACATTTGTAGAACCTAATTAAAAGAGAAATTACTTAGGCAATGGTCTCCAATAAGAAAGAAAGTAAAACCTTTACTGATGTTTAATGTATATTAGAATAAAGAACAAAGATGTTAAGTTTTACAGGAATTAAATATGCAAATTCACATGTGTGTCTCATTCTGTACATGGGTGGGGTTAGAGGGTCTCAGGTACTGGTTGTGGCTTTCAGGATATCTTGAGGAAAGAAAATCCGCAGCTCAGTGGTGCCTTCAGATTTATCCACCTTCAGACCCGTGAAATATCTATTGCAAAATATTTGTCTGTGTATGGTTTAGATTATATCATTTTAAATAATAGGATTATCTTTGTAAAAATGGAAAACAAAAACTGCCTTATCTGTAAACTTAAAAAGTAAATTAACTAACCAGAATTTTGTAACATTTAAAAATAATCTAAGTGGATATCTTAATGTGATTTGACTCACTTATGAAAAATATGATAACACAACACTTTCCAATTAGTTTCCAAGAACTACTAATTGCCATTAGAGTAAATGAAATATAATAACTTCTTAACATAGAGTTCACTCAAAATTTTTCTAAATGCTATTAGTATTTGATAGTAACATTTTTAATTTAACTTTTAACTATTGAGAGGCAAAATTTAATATTGAATATTTTATATTTACATTACTCTTTTAAAAGGAATATGATTGAAAACTGACTAACAAAATTTCTTCCAAAACCTCACAAATAATGTTTTATTGAAAAGTGCTGATGTATAAAATAAATTATCTAAAATTATTTACTTTTATATTATCTTTTAAAATCTCCATTGCATATATTTTAATGTGGATATTACATTATTATATTACTGCGGTACTACCTGTTTATCACCCATAAATAAACATAAATATATTCTGGGTGTGCCTTCAAATTTAATATGGGTGGATTTGCAGTAACCAAAATGGTTGAGTGCCATTATTCTAATTGAATATATTGAATGACTGTAATTAAAATCATATTATATTTGTGTACATCTGTATAGAATATTGAAGGAAAAAAGCCAAACGCTGTAAAGCATTTGAAGAGATTTATTCTGAGGCAAATGTGAGGACCACAATCAATGTAACAGGCTCAGGAGGTCCTAAGAACAAATACCCAAGATGAATAGGTTACAGTTTTGCTTCATATGTTTTAGGGAGACATAAGACATCAATTAAAATATGTAAAGTATAAACATTGGTTCAATCTGGAAAGGCAGAACAACTCAAAGCAGGGGCTTACAGGTCACAGGAGGATTCAAAAGTTTTTTGATTGGCAACTGGTTGAGAGAGTTAATTTATTATCTGAAGAACTGTAATCAATAGAAAGGAATCTCTTGGTTAAGATAAGGGGTTATAGAGAGGAAGATTCTTATTTTGTAGGTGAAGACTCATAGACGACCACTCTTAGAGGCAGTAGATGGCAAGCATTTCTTATTCAGACCATTAAAAGATGCTAGGCTCTCAGCTAATCTCTTTGAGGTAAGAAGAAGATATGGAAAGGGAAAGGAATTCTCTACAGAATGTAAATTTCTCCCACAAGAGGCAGCTTTGCAGGGTGATTTAAAAATAAGTCAAATAAATATATTTTGGGGTAAAATATTTTTATCTCTTTTGGGGCCTGCTATCTGCTATGTGATGCTATACTAGAGTTGAGTTAGAATTTGGTATCTTATTGCTACATAAAGTCTATTTTGTCAGTCTGCAGATCTTGGTTTTATTGTTGATGCTGGTTAGTTGTGCCTGAATTCCAAAAAGAGGAAGGTATAATGAGACATCTAGTCCTCCTTCCCATCATGGCCTGAACTCGTTTTTCAGATTTCTTTGGAATCTCATTAGCTGAGAGGAAGAGGTCCATTCAGTTGATTGGGGGGCTTAAAATTTTAATTTTGGTGTACAGAATAACATTTGAGTTATTAAGTGACATTTTCCCTGCACCCCCTTAATTGTTTATACTCTAGTGCCTCTCACCCTCTCCCAAACTTTCTCATTTCCTGCAGGGGAGATAAAAAGTCAGGAAAGGAAAGAATACTTGAATACTGATAAATCTCTAAATGGCACTGAGTTCTAATCTCCAGCCAGGACCAACTGCTAATCCAATCCCAGGTTACAGAAGAAGATCTGCACAGCTCTTCCATGGGTAGAGTTCTTGCTATGGTCAAAATCTTAGCACTCCCCTCTTCCAGCCTACTCTTGGCCAGCATGGTGAATGGACAAAGGAAATATCTGCATGTCATTTCTAGGTGGGTGAAACTAGAAAAGCCTCAGAACATTCCTGTATCTATTAGCAGGGCATAGCAAACTGTGGGATGGTGTCTGTGTTCCTAGAGAGAGCATAAAGTAATGAAGAAGTGAAGAGTATCCCCTCAAATTCTTCACCACTCAGGACTACTCATGAGTGACTGAATATCTTTTGAGCTCTCTAAAGAGCTGCAGAGGTAACAGACAAACTAGAGAACTGAATGAATCCCAGAAAATGGAGAAGAGGAACAAATTAGCAATGACCTGTGGCATTGAGGAGCAAAGGCCAGAAGGGACTCCTGAGATTTCCGTGGATGCTAAGGTTGATAGCAATATTGAAAACCACATGTGATCTCCTCCCCATCCCTAAGCTTCAGTAGATGAGCCAACTGGAATCTAGACACAACCCTAGAGGAAACAGCAGCACTTTACAAAAGAAGATGAAATTTTCACCACCTAAAGGAATAGAGTTTCCATGGAAAAAATGCGTTGTTGCAAAAATAAAACTATATATTTTACATATATGAATTTATGAACTAAGAATCACATCCCATGGAGGCTTGAGTGTAGGTGGGGATGAAAGCTGGAGAACTACAGAGGAAGAGACGCAGACGAAGAAATAGATTGATGGAAAGTAAAGACGTGTACATACCTATGATTCAATAAATGTGCTTCAAGTACTTATTATATACAAACACATTATGAAAGTTTGAAGAATATAGAGAAGAACACAAACACTTTATTCCCTCATAAAGCATAGCTTGACATTGAGGTTTGAAGTTTCTAATAGTTATATAGTATCTTCTTCTTCAGGAGTAGAGGGAATCATTCACTCTGCCTGGAGAAGTCAGGGATGATCAAAACAATGGTGATACTGAAGCTGGCTGTTGCGGGATGAGAAGGAGTCATTCAGATTGATTAAAACAAAGGAGGGGGAAAAGCATCCAAGCAGAGGGTTTTCTCTGTGCAAATCACAGAGGTAGAGAAGAGGACAGTAAAAGCATTTCAATATAGCCAAAACTCATGACATTTAATGGAATCGCTACAGATTCTGAGATGTTCCATATATTCTGGATTAGAAAATATTTTGAATTTATCATACATTGAAAACCACAGCACAAATAATCTACCTACAGTTGAGTAAATTGTCATATCATTCTACAAATTTTTCATAAATAAATCTATTCTTTCGCCATAGGGGCAATATTGCTTCAAGTGCTTTGCACTTTACTTTGCCTACCCTTTGACTTCTGTTTAGCAAAACGTTTTTATTTTAGTTGGTATCTTCTAAAGTATTCTTATTTGTACATTCTAAGCAGCAACTTGCGTTCCAAATATTTCACAGTCATTTAATTTCACCACTTGACTTTAAAAGCTATTTGATCTTAGTAGGAGATTGCCAGCTCTTGAAACATGTGTCTTTAAAGAGCAACCTATTGCTAAAACATATAACCATAACCCATTCGTCTGCAGTCATTTTCCCCACAGATAAAAGGGTCATTTTAGATAACTGCAATAATAGCCATTTAAGGTACATATTATTAACATTAGAGGTCAAGGTACTTTGCAACCTCTAAATAGATGAGATGTATAGAGCATCAGAAGCAACAACACATACATACATTAGATTTTCAATACCCAAACATTTTCCACAGAAATTATTAATTTGTTTTGAAAAGTTCCTACTTTAGGGCCAGATACCCTGGACATTTGTAGTTTGAGGAGGTCAAGTGAGTATCATGAATTGTCTTGATCATGAACATCAATCAGGCTTGGAGCAGGACATCTGTATATGTCTCTGGACCAGAGAGGATTTTACAAGAGATGTGTTATCTGGGTGTCGTGACTTCTTACTCAGCTTTCAAATAATTGTAGTAGAAAATATACATTGTAGAACTAGTTCAGCCAGAAGGGTAAGAGATTTTTCTGCCCTCACCAGTGTGTTTTTCCTCCCAGCTGCTGCCCTGCTTCCAGCTGGGTCCAGTAAGGTTAAGAACATATTTCTGAGACATGGAGCTGCTTGATACTGAGAAATCTGTCATGCTCGGACACCTGATTTGCCTCCCATGACAGGATTTAGCATCAATAATACATCTGTGTTGCCACAAAAAGCAGAGCAGACTATTTATAAATATTTAATTATTTATGCCAATTTTTTGTTTGATTGTCATGGATACTTGAGGGACTACTGGAATTATTTCAAAAATGCTTATCTGATGGATAACTTTGCTATCTCACATGATGGACCTAAACTCTACTAAACTTCAGGAAATATATTGAAGATTGCATTCTGTATTTCTGAATTTAATGGAGAACATATTAAGATAACTAGATAACCTATAAGTAGAAATAGAGCTTTCGAATAACCAAATACTATTTTGCAAGAACTGAAGAAGAAGAAATGGGAGGTTTTATTTCAGTTGTCATATATAAGAAATTAAAAATACAAAATATCCATCATACAAAAACACAAAATATTAAAATTTACATCATGGGAGATTTCTATGAAGAAGTTGGAGAATATGGTTGTCAGGAAAACAAAACCATGTTTAAATTACTCTGTGGTTTTAACTGAGCTTATTACTGGAAGGTACTCCTTCAAGATAACTCCAGAGCAGCCATATCTTCCTCTGTGGCCCACCCAGGGAGATCAAGAATGGAACATTTTATAATCATCTGATTTTTATAGAGTATAACATGTCAAAACTATAATTATGAGGTTAAAAAAAACATAAAAACAATATCTAAGTGTCAAACCAACAGTTTAGCTTCTAAAAGTACTGCCCAATGTCTGTGACGTCAACAGAGAAAGTAGGAATGAAATAGCAGTTAAGGAAAAAAAAGACCCAATATTTTATTACCTTTTCCCTCCCCAGAAGCTCCTTCTTGGAAATTCGTTGAAAGGAGAATATATAAAATGAGAAAACGACAATCCTTTAGAAATATTTTCAGCACTACTCAATAAAATGTTTAAAAGTCTAGAAAGCATTTGGTCATAAACAAGAATGAGACAATAAGCAAATGCCTTATGAAATTTATAGTATCAAGGAACTTACCTGAGTTACTAAGTCAGTCAGGGAAGAACAAAACAAGGAAGAACAATGAAATAAGATGACTTAAATGAAGTCCTGTGAAAGGCTGGAGGAGGGAGCTAATATTTGAATAGTGCTTTCCTCAAGAACTCAAAGCATTACCGTGTACTGTCCTGTAGCTTGGAGATTTAGTTTTTGTCATCTGTAACTGTTTCCATATTTGTATACAGACAGTTAAACATAGTACAGTTTAAGTGAGCTACGACGATACCTTAGTATTGTCCGTTTAGTATCAATGGCTTAGCTGGAATAAGTTGCTCCATGGAACCAATCCATGAGACGGTCAGAAGGCAGGGTGGTAGACGTGGAGCAGAACAGAGAGGAGCGTGTACTCTGCAGAGTGGAGCAGGGTGAGGTGAAGCACAGTAGAGCAGATCACAGGCATTTACTGTAAACATGGGCAAAGCTACTCCTAATATTTGTGGGGCAAGTGTACAAATAGAGAAACACATATATTATATCTAAATATGGAAAAGTTATATTTCTAGCTAACCAACTGTTAAAATAAAATGTGTTACATACACCCGAGTAATAACAAACTAGAAAATATCTTTAAGTTTATGGTTTTTGAATGACTAAGTCAGCCAAATACCAGAGGCTACTAAATTCAATTGTTATTGCACGTGGCTGGTATTTTGTTGATGGCTGAAGAGGTCTGCATAGATATTCCATAAGCATATATAATTAATAAATTATTATATCTGGATTCCACGCACTTTTTTGTGCCTTTGTTTCTGCAAAATCATGACTTGTACTATTATCAAGCTTTTCACATAATTTGTGTTCTAATGCCATCTAAAGATGTAAAGAACTAAAATAATAGCATTGAATTACATTCAGAGGTGACAAGAGTTGATTTTTATCAAGAAATATGCATTAAGTTAAATGTAAAAATAAAATAAAATTTTCCCTTATATGTACTTCAGAAGTAATTTTTCCTCTAACAGATTCAATATTATCTACTAAAATTGAGGAACAGAACACAAATTATAATAGATGAATAGGATAATTTTAAATTACGTTATATAATACAGCTGAATGTTTAATTTTGTAAAAAAATTTAATTGAATCCTAATAATTTTATAAAAATAAAACTACTCATATTCAGAACATTCAGTAGTAATCCAGATGGCCATGTGGAGAACCGGAACCATCGAAATATCCCTTACACCTTATATACAACTATTGAGAATATCATGCTTCTCCATGAATATCCCTAAACTAAGAATTGGAACACTGAGAAATGACATTTTGTTAGGTAATAATTTCTTGTAGTCATTCTATTTAAAAGAAGAGTTTGACAAGTTCCTTTGTCTTTTACTTAAGTGCTTCAGCTGATCACATCCTCTTCATAATCTGAGTCATGTCCATCTTCATGTCAGCAGTCCCATGAATGTCAGTGCTGGCATCGGATGTATGGGACAGAAAAAGAGATGTGGAGAAGCATTTCTCTGAGGCCTAAGCAACATACAGTCAAGAGAAAGACTATATTGGCTTGAAGGTGTTGTTTTGCTAGAAACAGAGGTATCCATGTGTTCTTCAATAATTTTATGTTTTGTGTGTCTTTGTGATATGTGACCAGTCAAAGCACTGGGCAAGGCCTCTTGTGTCCTGGCTGAAGAGTAGCACTGACTGCAGGATCGGGAGTCAGACTTCTAGCGTTTGAACTAGGGTTTCACCATTTACTAGGTGGACATATCAGACTTTCCTGATGCATCTCTGCGGATCCTTTTAGCCAGAACTTCTCCAGAGCTTTTGGCTGCTATTTCATCTAAGCCATTGCTGCAAAAACACACTATGCATGGGCTTCAAAGGACTTCAAAAGGAAGCAAATCAACGTTACCTTGAATCATTCTCCTGCATTGAACCCTGTGCCGCTTTCTTTGGTGCATCCCTGTTGATGATAAAATGAAGTACCAGGAGATCCTAAGCACAACTGTGCTTGTGTGATCCAAAAATAAATATGAGAAAAACATTTGACCAATGGGACACATGAATCCATGGGTGATTCTTCCCCTTTCCTCTCCTTCGATGGATAGTCTCGAGATGTATTCATTACAAAGCCTGTCAAAAGATGGTCCAGAGAGATCCCTATCATTTGCACTAGTTGCCAAATGCTGATCAACTCAGTAATGCTGCCTCACATTGACTCTCTTCTTTCCAGTTCCAATCTTTTTTTCCTAACCCCTGCTTCCCTGGCTTCTCTTAATCTAACCCAATTTTAGCACATAAACCTTTGCCACAGACTCAGTTTTCAGAGTTACCCAGGCTAAGAAAACGCATGATCATAGGTAAGTTAACTTCTTTGCACTTCGGCTTCCTAATATGGAAATGGGTAATAATAGAACTTATCTCTTAGGGTAGCTGCACTGATCAAGTGCATTTATACATGAAAAAACACCTAGAACATTTCCTGATATACAGGAAGCAGAACCTGAAGCAAAGGTTTATGTGCCAATTATTTTTACATCACCTTTTTCCAATCACAAAATTTCTTCAAATAGAAGCCAATGTTGTTGGTTTCATGGCTATTTTCTCCTTTATTTATGTATGTTGAGCACAAATCATGAGCCAGACACCATGCTATATACCAGAGATTTAGATAAATAACATAATCCTTCTTTTAAATACACCTATAGCCTTGTGAGAGAGGCAGAAAATAAAAACAATAAATACAGAGTAATAAATACTGACAGGGCATTCACGATACTTTGAAGATAGAAAACAGTCACCTGAAATGAGAGGTTTGAAAACTCATTTGAGATGAAACTGTAGCTTAGGTAAAATTTGAAGGGCACACAGTAGTTAACTGGAATAAGTAAAGTATTGAGACAATTTCAGAGAAAAAAAAACAATGAATATGTAATATATGGGTGACATGGAAGGGAAGAGTACATTCAAGTATTATAAGAAGCTCCTTTACATGTGGAAAGCTCAAAGTGGGGAGAAGGAAAGATGTATATAAAAAGAATCAAGGGCAAGACTTTCAGAAAAAAATCAGTAAGGGATGATAGAAAGAACTGGAGGGAGCAATATAGGAGGCTGATTGAGTAGTCAGACCAAAACATATGGCCAGAATTCAACAAGTGACAGAAGTGGAAGAGAGGCGAGGATGAAACTCAATTGAATTTTATGAAAGAAAGAGCAATATAAACATAAACAGGTAAATAGATGATTGGTAGAGATAGACATTACAAATCTATGTATATGTATGTATACATAGACATATAGCTATGTATGGTGACTTATGGGCTGGTAGGTTGAGAGAGAATCATACACTATTCTCAGATCTTGGTTCAGAAAAGGTGGTGGAAGGGTGGTAGCAATAATCAACGTAAGGCACATCAGAAGAGGAATCATTAGGAATGTAGTTTGGGGTGGCTTATGATAAGTTCATCTTTAAACATGTTGAATTTGAGAGGTCTGTGTGGCAAAAGAGAGCAAATATGCAAAGTCATGAAGCAGAGCAGAGAAGCAGTTGCACTGTCTCTGGAGGGAGAAAGGAGAAAAGAAGAGAGTACTTGAAAAGAAGAATACTATCAGAGGCTTTGAAGATTTGTTCTTTTGAAAATCTTATATACACTAATATATAACTAAATACAAATAATTCTAGTTGTTTAAGTTCTTTGACCTTCCATATTCAGCTAAGAAAATAAGAAAAAGTTACTTTGTTTTGATTAATCTTTGCTAGTATCCCACAGGGTCAGGAAAAGCAACAACTTCAAAATGTCAATAAACAGTTACCTGAATCACCCACCAAGAGTGAAAACAATAAGAGCAGTTGACAGTTTCCATATATCTGGGGCATATTAAAAATACAAGTTAACACTAGATATCACAAATGATAAATATATGACTAGTTAAAATAATCTGAGATAGAGAATGTTCCAGTATAAATTACAGAGATTCTTTAGGAAAGGTCACTTAGGAGGTGATATTTAAGCCGAAATCTAGAAAATGATGAAGAACCAACCACACAAAAGCAAGGGAATGTTGCATACACAGAATGGTGTTATGTAGACCTGAGAACCAAAATATATCTAAGAAACCCACTATTTTGTGGCAATTATTCCCTCCAAAAGGAAATGCTTAGAAACCAGATGATTTCAGTAGCATGGCTTCTAGGAACTGAAGCCATGTACTCAAACATAAAATTCAGCTTCTTAATCACATTCAAGAATTGAATGCTTGGGCAAAAGACCAACCTAGAACTAAATTCCCAGACTTTGGTTAATTATGAAAATGTCAAAGTTGCACAGACTACGGTATAAAATTATACATGGGCTTCATTAGACTAACTTATGGTTTCCATTAGCTACTGAAATGTCTCAACAGTATGGGAAAACACAAACGAAATGTATTTTAAGACAATTTCATATCCCAAAGTATATGCCATGAAGTTCTCTTAGTCTGCATTAAAAACAGAGGATTATTATCAAATGAAAATAACATGCTATGACCTACACAAATTCTGACTCGTACATGAGCAGTATAAAAAATTAAATATATCTATCAAGCCACAAGTTCATGGCAGCCAAATTTGGCTGTTTGAATATGTGAAGTTTCAGTACTGACATTTTCTTTGGCAGGGATGGGATCAGTTTTAAAATAAATACCAGTAAACAGCCTTCCCCATTAATTACATGTGTAACCACCAGCTGTTGGTCCAAATTAAAGTCTATTTTCTTTTAGTTTTCTACACCCCAATCCCATAATCATCAAAATAACTGGAAAAATTGAAGGAAGATAACAGTAGTAAAACACTCGTATATATCAACATACTCCAAACAGCAGTGCAATATGACACATATGCTTTTAACACCTACTCCACATCTAGTTATAGTTTCAACTGGTAGCTGTTATATTAAAATGTTCATAATACAGTACCTGCACATTGTGGGTGTTTGTTAAATGGAATATTAAGATGAAAAACACACAATTGTAGCCCTTAAGGAGCTTTCTTTTCAGTAAACTTTATTTTAACTTTCAGGAACCAATTCTTATAAATGTAACAAAAGATGGTAAAGTCTCTTCCAGAATAAAAATAGTTCGTTAGTGATCACAGACATTTTAAGAAACTAATTCAGTAAATTTACTTAGATACTGGCCAGGTGGCTGAAACATTAAAAATATCAGATTAAATTATTAAGAAATCTGAAGTTTAGAGAAAAGCAGGGTGGAAAATCATTGTAAAAATAGTAGAGGTAAACATTAATCTGTGCCTTAGTCTTTCCCAGTGAAAGATGAGCTGCAATATATATCATTATTATAGAAATATCTTGACCTCCACACACACACAAATATCAACCCCACCTACCAAGACTGGTTTTAGATTTTTAAAATGTATTTTATTATATTTTTTGCTTAAAAATGACTTTATGACCTAGAATACTGTTAGATCAGATTTTTGCCATTCAATCTTACAAATTCTCTATCATCTTCAGAATACTCCCGTCAAGCCTTTCCCTGACAATTTCCCAGCAGCCTTTTCTCCTTTCGTCATTCACAACTACTTACATTTATGGCTTTAGCCAGCATTTGCTTAAAGCCTAATAAATACCAGACACTGTTCTTTACATATATTGATTTATATATACATAAATCATATATTGATTCATTTTGTTTTCATTTGGATCATAAAAGGCAGATGCGTTATTATTATCCTCATTTTATAGATGGGGGAAACAGAAAAAAGCAGTTTAGGTAAATACTCCAAAACAACCCATAACAGTGAGTGGTGAAAGAGGAGTTTGAACCCCGGCAAATGGCTCCTGAGTCTATGTCGTTAATTACTACTCCACTCTAATGTTTCTTTCTGACCTTTGTATTTGTATATTGTATAGCAATATTGTCTTTACATCTTTATCTTCTCTTTTATACTGGGAGATCATAACAAACTTCATAACCAAAAAAAATTTTTTTTTAATCTTTGTGTCTTCAGAACCAACTATGCTATCTGGTATCTTGTAGATATGCAAAAATATGTGTTGAATATATGAATTTATAATTTAGACTGGAAGGCACTTCCTTGTCAAAAGAACATAGATTTTAAGATTTCCACGGAGAAGTGAAATTTACCGATATGATAATACTACAAGATAAATTATTGCTCTTGAAACTTTTCAAAATTTCTATCATATGCAGTGGTGATTTACTGATGGTCAACTATCTGTACAAGTAATAAAATGTAACAGAAGAAAAAAGTCCATTTGTCAGATAAGTATTTTTTTCTATTCATTCAAAAATTTGATAACAATTTTTTGGGTTATATTTTTAATCTGGCACCAACTCTAACTTTTCTAAATTATACTTTAAGTTCTGGGATACACGTGCAGAACGTGCAGGTTTGCTACATAGGTATACACGTGTCATGGTGGTTTGCTACACCCATCAACCTGTCATCTACATTAGGTATTTCTCCTTAGTTTGCTGAGAATGATGGTTTCCAGCTTCATCCATGTCCCTGCAAAGGACATGAGCTCATCCTTTTTTACGGCTGCATAGTATTCCATGGTGTATATGTGCCACATTTTCTTCATCCAGCCCATCATTGATGGACATTTGGGTTGGCTCCATGACTTTGCTATTGTGAATAGTTGTGCAGTAAACATACTTGTGCATGTCTCTTTATAGTAGAATGATTTATAATCCTTTGGGTATATACCCAGTAATGGGATTGCTAGGTCAAATAGTATTTCTGGTTCTAGATCCTTGAGGAATCGCCACACTGTCTTCCACAGTGGTTGAACTAATTTACACTCCCACCAACAGTGTAAAATCATTCCTATTTCTCCACATCCTCTCCAGCATCTGTTGTTTCCTGACTTTGGCATGATCGCCGTTCTAACTGGCGTGAGATGGTATCTCATTGTGGTTTTGATTTGCATTTCTCTAATGATCATGTTTGTTGGCCACAAATTTTTAATTTTTTTCCCCTTCCTTAGTTCACCATCAGCCTTAATTCTGCTCAGGAAAAGCCACTCTATTTCCAACTACTACAAACCAGATTAGTCTTTGTTTCTTTTTCTGCCATTGTTCTTTTCTCAGCAGGTTACAGCTGGCATTTTGTTGCTTTCAGCTGTAATGTAGGTTTTTCATACCCAAACTAGTTGTTCTCACTCACTTAATCACAGCTTAATCATAGGCTATCTCCTTGGTTTTTCAGCATCGTTTATGTCTTATGTATAAAATCTTCAGAGGAACTGTATGTCTTCTCAATTCACAATTTATTATGTGAGAATCTTTAGAAAAAAAAGCAGCAGAAAATGAGCCAGAGAGGGTAGCACGGGTGCTATGTCATGTGACATTAAACTCTGCTCCACATTACATGAGCATCAAGTGTCCACAAAACTAACCACGAAGTTTCCCTTATAGCTTTCCAGATAGTTTCTTTCTCAACAAATAAATAATTCTGCAAGCATTTTTCCACACAAAATGTGTTTGGTGACTGCTGACTTTTTCTCAACATTCTTTCATTCTTTCTGACTCTTCTGTTTTTGCTGGCTGAATCACGGATAAATTATTCAATGAAGTGAATGTGCTATTATCTACAGTGAAGATTCTGATGATCTCCAAGTTCACAGTATTGCTTTTTAGGGTCAGTCAATGTGAGACAGGAGGCTTGAGCAGAGGCTACATCACCAAATCACAGACAGTCAAATTTGTAATGAGGCTTTAGGGTGCACATTGAATATTTGGTTGAGAAAAGATTTTACAGTGAGTCCATAGTTCACAAAGCCTGGATGAATTCCTAGAAAGTGGAACTATAGAATGAGTCCAATGCAATGAAAATTTGTTTCCATCGATTTTTTATTACTAAAATAATATATGATCTTTGTAAACCATTTAGGAAATATGAAGAAGTACAAAAAAGTAAATGAAGATAAACCATAATTCTACTACACCCAAGTCACCACAGTTAATATGCTAATATATTTTTCAAATAATTTTATGCATATATAAATAAGACCTGTATAACTTTATTATTTATTTTGTTCACTTAATATTATGAACAATTTCCTAAAGCATTAAATATGCTTCTAAAAGTATTTAGGTGACTACAAAATATTTTGTCATATAGGTTAGTTGTACACTATAATAACCAAACTCCACTTCTGTGTATATTTTGTTTATTTGGCCATCCCCAATTTTTGAACATATTTTAAAATAACCACCATGATGTTTTAAATCAAACGACTTTAATGTTCTGCCTCCATGTCCTAGATTTCCCCATTGATTTTTTTTGTTGCTGTTATCGTTTAATATTTTAGACCCAGAGAAAGTGTGAACACAGTCCCCTGCTACAACAAACTAAGCAGTCAAGCTTCCCCCTTGGGTGGAAGTCATAGGGGTCAGCACATGCAGAGCGCAGTGAATAAATCTTGCCCTGGGAAAACCACCTTTGTGATCATGCTATCTCCCCTGCCAAGTCTCCCCACTGAATTCGGCAACAAGTGAGGCAGATAGTTTTGTTTGGGTTTCAACTTACTGTAAGCTGACAGCATCTCTCCTGAAACGGATTTCTTTCCCTCACTCTGTGGCCAAGAATGCCCAAGAATTGGCACTACTTCATGCATATTGTAGCGGGAGTGGAGTGGGAATGGATAACATAGGTAATCCCTGAAGAGTAGCCCTCAGTCAATGAGATATAAGCCTTCGTGGAGGAATGCATCTCTCAGTTAATCCTCCAGAGAAAAACTTATAGGCATTCTATACGCTTTTGAGATGTCAGGTAAAGCCAAGTCCCAGTTTCTCTCTGTAGTGACCTTGACAACAGATATTATGATAGCTTTTTCTCCTTCCCTTAATCTCTCCTATCCTTCATTCCAGGAGCCTGGTATCACTGCACTATTACAAGTCCTTGTTTCAGTCTCTGCCTTGAGCGGTGGGGAGATCAAATCAGTTCAAATAGTGTCCTTTCTGTAATTCTTTGTGGATACTACAGGTTATTTCCATTAGACTGATTGCTAGAAGTAGAATTGTTGGGATGAAAGCCATGAACAAAATTTAAATCAAGTATTTTGATACATAATACACACTGGTAAATTTTAATTAAACAGAATACCCATTTCCTAATTACCACATTTCTCTTCAAATAATTTATCTTTATTTCTAATTTTTTAAAAAACTTTAAATTATTTTTTGAATAATTTACGTTTTATTTTAGATCAGGTGTATGTGTGCAGGTTTGTTACATGGGTGTATCGTGTGATGTTGAGGTTTTTTTATATGAATGATCCCATCACCCAGGTAATGAAAATAGTATCCAACAGTCAGTTGGATACTACTCTCTTCTCTCCTCTTTCTAGCAGTGTCTGTTATTGCCATCTTTATGTCCATGATAACTGATGTTTAGCTCCCACTGATAAGTGGAAACATGTGGTATTTGTTTTTCTGTTCTTGCATTAATTTACTTAGGATAATGGCCTCCAGTTACACCCATGTTGTTGCAAAGGATATGATTTTGTTCTTTTTTATGGCTGTGTAGTATTCCACAGTATATATTTATGACATTTTATTTATCCAATCCACCACTAATGGGCACCTAGGTTGATTCCATGTCTTTGCTATTGTGAATAGTGCTATAATAAACATATGAGTGCATGTGTCCTTTGGGTAGGATGATTTATTTTCTTCTGGATATATACCCAGTAATGAGATAGATGTGTCAAATGGTAGTTGCATTTAAAGTTCTTTGAGAAATCTCCAAATTGCTTTACACAGTGGCTGAACTAATTTATATTCCCAACAACAGTGCATAAGTATTGCCTTTTACCCATTATCTCACCAGCATCTGTTATTTTTTGACATTTTAATAATAGCCATTGTGACTGGTATGAAATGGTATCTCTTTGTGGTTTTGATTTATACTTCTCTGATGATCAGTGATGTTGAGAATTTCTCATGTTTGTGAGCTGTTTGTATCTAGTCTTCATTACTGGGATGCAAAGTTTGTTCAACATACAGTCATCAATACATATGATGCACCACATACACAGAACTAAAAACATATACCATATAATTATCTCAATAGATGCAAAAGAAGCCTTCTATAAAATCTAACATCTTTTCATGATAAAAAAAAAAACTCTCAAGAAACTAGGCATCAAAGGAACATACCTCAAAATAATAAGGCCCATCTATGAAAAACCCACAGCCAACATTGTAACAAATGGGAAAAGCCGTAAGCATTTTCTTAAAGAACTGGAACAAGACAAGAATGCCTAATGTCACCACTCCTATTCAACATAGTCCTGAAAGTCATAGCCAGAGCAATCAGACAAGTAAAAGAAATAAAACTCATCCAAGTGGGAAAAGAAGTTAAGCTGCCTATCTTTGCTGACCATATGATTCTATTCCTAGAAAACCCCAAGGGCTCCACCAAAAGGCTCCTGGGACTTAAAAATGACTTCGGTAAAGTTTCGATATAGAAAATCAATGTGCAAAAACCAGTAGCATTTCTATATATCAATTACGTTCATGTTGACAGTCAAATGAAGAACACAGTCCCATTTACAACAGCCACAAAAAAGATAAGATACCTAGGAATACTTTTAACCAAGGAGGTGAAAGATCTCTACAAGGGAAGCAATGAAACATTGCTGAAAGAAATCACAGGTGACACAAACAAATGGAAAAACATTCTCTACTCATGGATTGGAAGAGTCAATATCATTAAAATAGCCGCAGTGTTGAAAGCAATCTACACATTCTATGTTATTACTATTACACCAATGTCATTTTTTACAGGATTAGAAAGAACTACCCTAAAACTCATATGAAACCAAAAAAGAGCCCAAATAGCCAATGCAATTATAAGCAAAATAAACAAAGCTGGCACTTCAAACTATACTACAAAGATACAGTAACCAAAACAGCATGGGCCTGGCACAAAAACAGACACATAGACTATATTTCTTTAAATAACTAACTATATAGGTGTTTCCTTTACCTGTGGAGGCCTACCGTAATCATCCCTTAGACAGTTCAAGTGCAATACCATAATTTTTAATCCAACTTCTCTAGCTCGCATCCAGTAGTTCTGTAATAACTCACACATACTAACACTCAAAATATATTAGTTGAATAAATAAAAAGAATTAATAAGGCATAATTTGAAGCACTTTAAAGTTTTTATAAAATAACCCTTTTGTCACTTTAGCCATCTGCTATCTTCCTGTTTAATTTAATATATAGGTTTAGCTATCTGTTTAACTCTTCTCTGGGTTCTCACCAACTCTTTTACCATTTGTTTTTCCTTTCTAATACAAACCAGTTGAAGATTTTAGTTTTTTGTCACTTCTTTTGCTCATTTTCTTTAAAGTTTTTTTAATAAAATTATCGACTTATGAACACTGACATATATTGTTTCAATGACAATCATAATATGTTGTAAATATCTCATTATCTATTAATTACGATATTGTTTTGTGAGGAAATATTCATACAGCTATGCAAATAGGCTTTGAGGTGACTTTTGAATGATGGACTTAATCAGGAATATCTGGAAGCCCCATCTCAGGGCCAGAGCTAAGATGTTATTAACATAGCTGACAATGAGTAGAATAGCACTTGGAACTAGAGGATGAGCTTAGAAAAGAGAACTCATTTCATAATTATTTGTGAAATTAATGCTATTTTATATACAGAATATAGGTGTAGCAATGGGATTGTTTAGAAATAATAATTGGATTAAAGTTAATATGGTAAGAACACAGAAAATAACTATATTATAAACCTAATGTAAATTTTATAAATCACTAAACCAGTAAAAGTTAATAAGGTTTTCTTTAGTTGACTTAAAGCAATTTTAAATAAAGATGAAGAAGCATTGACAGGTGCATATCAAAGTGAATACTGATGACAAAGAAGTTCTGAAGCAATGAGATCTCATGGCTTGATCTTCTATAATAAAGCTAAAATTCCCAGGGCAGACATCAGATTTTATTCTTGTTCATAGGGAAAAATTAGATGGGCTTCTAATAGTAGAAAGAAACCTTGAGGAAACAATCACAAGTTAATGAAATCAAATTCTCTTCCCTAAGGGAAGGAAATGGAAATGTCAGCAGAATTAAGAAAATTAACTTAGGAAGCTAATTGTATCAAATTTGAAAACTAGTATGATGAATTCTTGGGCTTCTTCTAGAAAGTAGAGTTCAAGGAAGTTGGCTATCCAAAAGAACACAGTTCTACCCAGTCAAAACAAATTATGCCAAGATATTTAAAAGCCAAAAAGGGAAAGAAGAAGTGAATATGAACACATCCAGAACTTTGGATAAAGTTGAAGGGCAAATGAGGTTACACATAGTGAAATTTAGAAGGAATATTACAAAAGGGAATAGTAGAATGAGAGTCATCAGAAATAAAATCTTTAGAGAGAATTCTGTTTTCAGAGAAAGATAAAAATCACAATTTAGGTGATATAAAGATTTCCATCGTTTTTTCATTTCACACATATTTATTATTCATTTTAGGCACTGGGCATTAACCAGAAAACAAACAACGTTTCTCCATTGGAAAGTTACATTTTAAAAATATAAATATATCATAAAAATTCATCAAATATCTTCCAATATATTTTCTGATGTTGTTTGTATTTGGTTCAATTATCTGCATCTTTTACATGTGTATTTTTGACATTGATGATTCATGCTAATTCAGAGTGATAACCCTGAGGGCAAACTCTTTTATAGACTGTATTCGATTAAGGAGGAATAACTAATACTTTTTAGAATAATACAAAATAATAAGGATTAAAATGAAAACATGTGTTGCTGTTGTTATTGTGATTGTTATTTAATCAGCCAGATCATCAAGATACAATAGACATGACTTTTGCCTTCACAATATCTACTCCTCCTTTCTTTCCAAGAACATTCTGACTTGTGTTTTCAGGTAATCTCTACCCCACGGCCCATATACACAGCTAAGTATCTTGAGAAATAAATTCCATTCGTCCTCCAGGAAAAGACGAATAATCCAAGGAGTTATCCCATTTCCCCTGCCAGTGATTGGTTCAGAAATGGACATGTGGCTCAGTTTTGCTTTTGCTTTATGAGGTATTTTCTTTTCTTTTCTTTATCTTTTTTTTTTTTTTTGAGTCAGAGTCTCACTCTGTCGCCCAGGCTGGAGTGCAGTGGCGCCATCTCGACTCACTGCCAGCTCCGCCTGCCGGGTTCATGCCATTCTTCTCCTTCAGCCTCCCAAGTAGCTGGGACTACAGGTGCCTGCCACCATGCCCGGCTAATTTTTTTTCAATTTTTTAGTAGACATGGGGTTTCACCACGTTAGCCAGGATGGTCTCGATCTCCTGACCTCATGATCCACCCACCTTGGCCTCCCAAAGTGCTGGGATTACAGGTGTGAGCCACCATGCCCGGCCTTATGAAGTATTTTCTACTGGAGGTTCTAAGTTCTTCAATATTTGAGTGAAACTATTAACACTGAGACACTTGGCATTCATCATCAATAAAGAGAAATAAATATATATATAAAAGAAAAGAAATACAGAAAAGAAATATATAAAAGAAATGAATATATAAACCTCTACCTTTAATCTTGTCCCTGAAGATGCAGCAGGGCATATTTTAAAAATCTTACTCTTTTGAGTCTTTTGATTTTTTTAATTCTCATCCACCCTTTACTTAAATACAAGAAAAAATGCAGCTAGTATGAGAAAGTCTTGATTCCTGTGTGGAACTGCTTTTCTAGGTGCTTTAAAATTGATTGATGTTCTATTTGACAGTCCTTTCCTAACTGATTTTACTCATATATCCTAACGAGTTCCCAGGAGACATATGACTCAAATACTGGTCCTCTCTTACATTTCAGGCTTATACCCTCAACTGTTTCTCTGAGTGTGAAATGCATGTCGTGCTCATGCAGCAGACCTAAAATGTCCCAAACTGAGCCCATTATCTTCTTTCCCTCAGTCTGCCCCACTACCTTTGTCTTCTGCCATGGTTTAGACAGCATCACCATCCTCTAGTTTAACCATCAGAAGTCGCTCTCTCAACTTCCTCTCTCACATTTGTTCCTGAAACACATTCTCTATAATGAACTATTTCTAAATCTAAATTATCTTTCAAACAAACCACTTACTTCCCTTTCCGTAGCCAAAGACTTGTACAATATCTTACTCTTCTCTGAATTTTACAATAGCTATCTAACCAGTCTCTCTGCCAATTTCGGCAGAACATCAAGACAATTCACAATCTGGCCCTTTTATACCTTTTAGAGTGGACTATCATTTTATTTTCCCTTATGACCCCATGCTACAGTCAGACCAAGATAATAATCATTTTCAGAATACGCTTTTCCTCTCCTTTGTTCACAGTGTTTTCCGGGATAAAATTTCCTTAGGTTCACCAGTTGATTGTTCACAGTGTTTTTCCGGGATAAAATTTCCTTAGGTTCACCAGTTGAAGTACTGTGAGTTCCTAACTTCACAGCCCAAACTTTCCCTTCACTTAGAAATCTTTCTGATTTCCAAGGAGAGTCATTCCCTTCCTCCTTGGTGTGCCATGAGGTGTGAGTTGGGCTTTACAGACACTTACTTGATTTCTGTGGCACTTACATAGAATACGTACTGCCCGTGAGTCATTAATGTATGGTTACTAGGTTAAAAGCCAGCTTAGATCTAGAAATTTGATGTTCATGAATTTACAAAGTAATATTTGTTCCACATGCTATGTTATTATAACAGTAATTTTCATCCATTTGTCAATACATTTTGTGTCAATGACGAATAAACTAAAACGGGCATAGAAAATAAAAAACAAAAACATTAAAGGCATGGAAACATAGACAGGGACAATTTTTACGAGCAAGGATAATTTACCTTTCTGATCACAACAGTTTTAAAAGGAACTAAATTGGACTGCCTCCTTCAGGTCTGTAAATTGACTCGACTACTAGAAAATATATTTTCCAGTCTGTCATTGATGGGCATCTGGGTTGGTTCCATGACTTTGCAATTATAAATAGTGCTGCAATAAACATACGTGTGCATGTGTCTTTATAGTAGAGTGTTTTATAATCCTTTGGGTATATACCCAGTAATGGGATTGCTGGGTCAAATGGCATTTCTGGTTCTAGATACTTGAGGAATTGCCACACTGTCTTCCACAATGGTTGAAGTAATTTACACTCCACTAACAGTGTAAAAGTGTTCCTATGATAAACTGAATAAAAAAAAAAAATATGTCACATGTACACCATGGAATACTATGCAGCCATTAAAAAAGAATGAGTTCATGTCCTTGGCAGGGACATCAAGGAAGCTGGAAGCCATCATTGACCACAAACTAACACAAGAACAGAAACCCAAACACTGCATATTCCCACTCGTAAGTGGGAGTTGAACAATGAGACCACATGGACACAGGGAGGGGAATATCACAGAGCAGGGCCTGTCAGGGGTTTGGGGGAAAGGGGAGAGAGAGCATTAGGACAAATACGTAATGCATGCAGGGCTTAAAACCTACATGACGCCGGGCGCGGTGGCTCAAGCCTGTAATCCCAGCACTTTGGGAGGCCGAGACGGGCGGATCACGAGGTCAGGAGATCGAGACCATCCTGGCTAACACGGTGAAACCCCGTCTCTACTAAAAAATACAAAAAACTAGCCGGGCGAGGTGGCAGGTGCCTGTAGTCCCAGCTTACTCGGGAGGCTGAGGCAGGAGAATGGCGTGAACCTGGGAGGCGGAGCTTGCAGTGAGCTGAG